>NC_068314.1:36357191-36419691 GCF_025860055.1 Xyrauchen texanus
CTATTTTAAGTGACTACTACTAATAGCAAAAGGTGTTGTAATACTATATCATGTTTGGGTGGGTGTTTTACGGTGCTGCCATCTTGACAAGTGCTCCGGGATGCTTTCGCTTCAAGTGTTCGTTCATACGAACGTGATAAGCCATTTCCAATTTGCATATTATACACAGCACCACATCGTTGGATCTCTGGCTAAAATACTCACCATGGGCAAGTTTTTTTTTTTAGCTGCAGCTTGTTCTTCGGGGAATCCATGCTTCACCGGGTGCTGCCATTTTAATTATTCCAATGCGATTGTTATGCAAATCGATGTATTTCTGTAATCGATGATGCTGTTTACGTCGATGAATCGTCCCAGCCCTAGTACCTCACCTTTCATTGCATACTAGAAGTAGGCGAATTGGGACACGCACAGACTGAAGAGACAGACTGAAATGTTTTTAATGGATACTTGGTAGTCCTTTGAGCAAAACCAACACCAACACTGATAGTCAGAGAGACCGATAATGCACCATACACTCGCAAGCTACAGTATTTTCGGAGGAATTGAAGATTAACCTTTGGAATGTAATGTTGGGGATATGGTGCCCCTCCTCTACACAGGCAGATTCTTCTCTAATTAGCTGCCTGACATTTCACTTAATCCAATAAAAAAAACAACATGGCCGTTGCGCAACGATCTGATATTGGTAATTGGAACTTTTTCTGCTGTTGTCTGTTTCTGTTCTGCCATTGCTTAATTCTGATGCCTGGAGAGATCTCATTTATAATTTCTACTGCAAATCAAGGCACGACTTTCCACCAAAGGATCATCTTTTTTAATCAAGGCCTCACTTGAGCACACTTTGCTGCCACCAAAGGCCATGAATGTAGATTTCGATTCCCTCCCGTTGAGGCCGATCGGTTTTCTGCTGCTTCTCTTACAGCAGTTTGATGACTTGAATTTTTCAGCACTCGAGCTTGTAGGCTGCTACGATTACTTCTTTTGTTAGCATCTTCTTTTTGTGGTCACCTTGGCTCTCGAAACAAGGTCTTTTTCTTCCTAGTGGACTACTAAGAGTTGATCTTATTTTGATAAATTCGTTAGATAGACTAGGTGCTTAATGTCTGATAAATGTACACATTTCTTGTACAAGTTGGATAGTGATGCGTGTTAGTTGCCTCAGTGTTTAAGTCTAGCCAAAGGTCTGTCTACAGAGCTTACGGTGTTCAGGCACCCTGAGAAAAAAGCCCTGAGCTAAATTATCTTGGCACATGAAAGCATTGTGCAAAAGACTTTATTTCTCCCTCTCATTAATTAATATCTTCCCTCTAGCTACTGATGTATACAAACAAGAAATGCAAATTAAATGCACCTGCAAATTAAGGCAAATACAAGATAAGAGATGGAAATTCATTTTCATTATTGCTTTATTTAAAAAAATAAATATTGCAGCACACATTCTGCATTTTCATGACATTATTAATTGGCTTAGAAAATGAAAGTGAGTTACTTTTGTGTTTAATTTCAGGGGGCTACTAATATATCAGCTTACAATTTGAATTCAGCTGAAGATATTTGTAGCAATGGCAAATAATATTTGCGAAATGCGTAAAAAACATCTGCTGGGTCCTGAGCAAACATTGTTTGGAATACCACTATTTGCCTGTATGTAGATCTTTATTATTGTTGAGAACATCAGTTCATTAAAATGTCATTAATAAAGATCTATATTCAGGCTATTGATAGTCTGCTGAATGTTTGTTGAAACACCGTTTACTAGCTATAGCAAGCCAGTCCATAAGCTGTTATTTTGCTGCTGTTATTCAGGCTATTGATAGTCTACTGAATGTTTGTTCAAACACTGTTTACTAGCTATAGCAAGCCAGTCCATAAGCTGTTATTTTGCTGCTGTTATTCAGGCTATTGATAGTCTACTGAATGTTTGTTGAAACACTGTTTACTAGCTATAGCAGCCAGTCGATAAGCTGTCATTTTGCTGCTGTTATACAGGCTATTGATAGTTTACTGAATGTTTGTTCAAACACTGTTTACTAGATATAGCAGCCAGTCCATAAGCTATTTTGCTGCTGTTATTCAGGCTATTGATAGTCTACTGAATGTTTGTTGAAACACTGTTTACTAGCTATAGCAGCCAGTCGATAAGCTGTTATTTTGCTGCTGTTATACAGGCTATTGATAGTCTACTGAATGTTTGTTGAAACACTGTTTACTAGCTATAGCAAGCCAGTCCATAAGCTATTTTGCTGCTGTTATTCAGGCTATTGATAGTCTACTGAATGTTTGTTGAAACACTGTTTACTAGCTATAGCAGCCAGTCGATAAGCTGTTATTTTGCTGCTGTTATACAGGCTATTGATAGTCTACTGAATGTTTGTTCAAACACTGTTTACTAGATATAGCAGCCAGTCGATAAGCTGTTATTTTGCTGCTGTTATTCAGGCTATTGATAGTCTACTGAATGTTTGTTGAAACACTGTTTACTAGCTATAGCAAGCCAGTCCATAAGCTGTTATTTTGCTGCTGTTATTCAGGCTATTGATAGTCTACTGAATGTTTGTTCAAACACTGTTTACTAGCTATAGCAAGCCAGTCCATAAGCTGTTATTTTGCTGCTGTTATTCAGGCTATTGATAGTCTACTGAATGTTTGTTCAAACACTGTTTACTAGATATAGCAGCCAGTCGATAAGCTGTTATTTTGCTGCTGTTATTCAGGCTATTGATAGTCTACTGAATGTTTGTTCAAACACTGTTTACGAGATATAGCAGCCAGTCGATAAGCTGTTATTTTGCTGCTGTTATTCAGGCTATTGATAGTCTACTGAATGTTTGTTGAAACACGGTTTACTAGCTATAGCAGCCAGTCGATAAGCTGTTATTTTGCTGCTGTTATACAGGCTATTGATAGTCTACTGAATGTTTGTTCAAACACTGTTTACTAGATATAGCAGCCAGTCGATAAGCTGTTATTTTGCTGCTGTTATACAGGCTATTGATAGTCTACTGAATGTTTGTTGAAACACTGTTTACTAGCTATAGCAAGCCAGTCCATAAGCTGTTATTTTGCTGCTGTTATTCAGGCTATTGATAGTCTACTGAATGTTTGTTCAAACACTGTTTACTAGCTATAGCAAGTCAGTCCATAAGCTATTTTGCTGCTGTTATTCAGGCTATTGATAGTTTACTGAATGTTTGTTGAAACACTGTTTACTAGCTATAGCAAGCCAGTCCATAAGCTGTTATTTTGCTGCTGTTATTCAGGCTATTGATAGTCTACTGAATGTTTGTTCAAACACTGTTTACTAGCTATAGCAAGTCAGTCCATAAGCTATTTTGCTGCTGTTATTCAGGCTATTGATAGTCTACTGAATGTTTGTTGAAACACTGTTTACTAGCTATAGCAAGCCAGTCCATAAGCTGTTATTTTGCTGCTGTTAATCAGGCTATTGATAGTTTACTGAATGTTTGTTCAAACACTGTTTACTAGCTATAGCAAGCCAGTCCATAAGCTGTTATTTTGCTGCTGTTATTCAGGCTATTGATAGTTTACTGAATGTTTGTTCAAACACTGTTTACTAGCTATAGCAGCCAGTCGATAAGCTGTTGTTTTGCTGCTGTTATTCAGGCTATTGATAGTCTACTGAATGTTTGTTCAAACACTGTTTACTAGCTATAGCAAGCCAGTCCGTAAGCTATTTTGCTGCTGTTATTCAGGCTATTGATAGTCTACTGAATGTTTGTTCAAACACTGTTTACTAGATATAGCAGCCAGTCGATAAGCTGTTATTTTGCTGCTGTTATACAGGCTATTGATAGTCTACTGAATGTTTGTTGAAACACGGTTTACTAGCTATAGCAAGCCAGTTTATAAGTAACTTATAGTCAGTTAAATATTTACTTGGGGACCATCCAAATAAAGTGTTACCAACAGTGTTTTTACAGCATGTATTACTCTTGGATAATGTTGATTTTAGGGCTTTCAACTGATTACATGATATGCTGGTTAATTAATAAAATGTATTGCAATTAATTACATACTGTATTTAAATATTTGGTGAGAACTGCCCTCAAATAATTATAGTTCTATTTAAGTAATTATAAATGTTTAAATGACTAATTGACAATTAGTAATTGTACAATTGTTAGTTACGTTAGTTCATAATGCATTAACTAATGTTGACATATACTAATAAATATTTCTATTAAAAGTTGTATATGTTGAAATTAACATCAGCCTGTATTTACAAAGTGCTGTAAAAGAATTGTTCATTGTTAGTGCACATTAAAGGAATATTCCGGGTATTATTCAAGTTCAGTTCACAAATGTTTGCCAGAAGGTTGCAGCTCTTTGCTTTGGAGTACCATTGAAATAACACGGTACATGATGTGGTGGATCAGGAAGTCATTCAGTATCATGTTACGGCTGCAGTTTATATTTTAGCATAAAAGTGTGTAAGTTACCTTGACCCATGGATAAGCTTTGATCTTTGTTCCTTTCCTTATAAAAGTAAAAAAAAATTTACTAAATATTTTAAGTTCAAACAGTCAAAATAGCTCTTTTTGCTGAGCTTTATGTTCCTGTCCACCTGAAACCCAAACCATTCCCTTTGTTCAAGCGAAAACAACTATCGTCAATGGGCCAAAACAGCAACCCGCATTATGCAAAGAGGGATGATATTTAAGTTTTAAGCCGTGTCTGTCATTTTAGCAAAGCTGTTCTCGTGTTTAAAGAAACTGCCTGTAGGTTTCTCTGGCCGAGAGCCTGGAGCAGATGAACGGAGCAGAAGTGCCATCGCTGCGATTCTGAGCATCCTCGCGCTTGACTTAAACCGCCGCCTGCCTCGTGCCTGTCGGCTACCTCCGCGCTTTAATCTCTCTGAGTGGTGGAAATGTGAAGTAATGAGATAAATTAAGAATCATTAGCCCGGAGCTAAACTTTAAAGATACCATCCTTGTTCAGCAAAAAAAAAAAAAGCACAGATTCCTGAAACCCAAAAGCAACAGCAAACACGAAATGTATACTTGTATTTCCTTACATTAATGTTTGTTGATTGCATTCATGCAAAACCTCAACAGAGCATTTTATTATTATTTTTTTTTAACTTATTTTCTTTTTAAAGAATTGCTCTTTCATAGTATACCCAATGGAGATCTCTGTTATGTGTCATTAAGTGCGTTAGCATACATTTCACAGACAAGCAGGAGGCATTGAGACGTCTCTATTAATAAGAGATATCTATTTTTAATGTAATTTTGTTCCCAAATAGATCACACAGGATACAGCCATAGACAACAGCAGCTTCATCCATACAATGTACGCCTTGTTTCTTTTCACCGGTTGCGGAAAGTGGTGCTGTTTGTGTGTGTGTGTCGTAGACTGTAAAAAAAAGATGGCCGACGCCCCTTCGCTCTTTTCCATTGGTGAGAACTGAAGCCACCAGTGTCCCGATATGGCGCTGACATCTTGGGACTTGAGTCTGCGCAGTTGGGATTTCGGGACCAGACCTGCGCAGTAGTGAGCAGGAAGTAAAGCCGCGAAATCAAGGCCCCGCCCTCACTCTCGCTGAATCAATCGCAAGCACACGCCCCTGCACTTTTGACTTTTGACTTATGATGGTCTGAAATAATTAATTATAGAAATTTAGATATTAAATTTAAAGCTCCAATCTCCTCAGTCCTCCGAAGATCCCGAAAAAAAGTCAGTTGGTGGTTCAGTGACTACTTCACTCAGAGAACCTGTCAATCATGATGTCACAGCACCGTTTTTATAGCATCAAATAACTAAAAACAAACTTATTTTGAAAACAAACACTTGAAATGACATCAACGTGATCGAAACGACAGTAAATGACAGAAACTATCTTTGGAAAAAAGATATGTGAAGTGTAATTTAATTGTCCCGTTGAATAACATGGGGAGGCGGGGTTTATGACCTATACTAGGACCAGTCACCGGGGGGGCGATAGAGACGTTTTGGCTTCACTTTTGAGGGCTTGTGCGGCACACGTTTGAGGTGAGGATAATGCATAGAATCTTGTTAAATTATGGATTAAAGTATTAGACTTTGATACTCCTGCCTCACTAACACTTTCCATGCCTACTGAGTGTAAACAGACAATTATGAGGAAACATCTCAAAACATGTTGACCTCAGCAACTTGTAGTCAATTAGACAGCGAATAGGTCACAAGGCTGGCATATTAAACATAAGCTGAAGCTATATTTATGCACGGGCAATGCTAGAGACTTTCCTGAATATCTGGGGGCATCTTGTGACCCCGGCAGATCGCCACGTTAGACAGTGGTTGTTTGTAATGTTATTCTACCTACTGTATATGCTGCACATTATGCAATGATGAATATATGAATCCGTTGGTGCTACATCGTTGTCACATGACCTCATCACTTTGCATCTTGGAAATAAAAATGTATATTTAGCATTTTTAGTTAAAGTTCCAGTGTGTGAAAAAAAAGTTGTAGGATTTGGAAGCTTGCGCAAAAAAGTCAAGAAATAGATCTTTAAAAGTAGGGCGGTAAATCTGTTTTTTAGCTAATTAATTACATGACATTCTGATTCATTCATCAAATTAATTGCGATTAATCACATTCCATGTGATGCCCCCAAATGAAGTTAATTCAATATAAATAATACATAACAATTATATGCATATATATATTTTTTTAAATGATATTTTTTGGTCTATATAAGTCAGTTTTGGAGCATCTCACTGGTTTTCAGCATCATAAATGCTGCATTTTTAGGACAGTAGACTGCTGACGTGGCTCGTAAAAACACTAAGTTATATGTACTTCAAGCATGTTTTTGCTCTGATGGAAATACTTTTATTATGGAATTACTTTCGGGTCATTAGGCATGATTAATTGCATTGATTAATAGTTTTTATCTAATAAATCACTTTGTTATATCAACATCGCTAGGTAAAAATCATGCTTGATGTTTCTTCTGGTTCATTCTTCACACCGATTGCCTGCTGTTGTGCTTAAAGTGTTGTATATTGCACAAATGCTTAGTAGTAGGTCATCAGGTGTATACAGGAAATCTGCGTACTGTGCACATACTATATTCTGCAGAAAGAGGAGTATGGTAGTATTCCGAGCATAGGCAGTAATGACCACGGTCATGGTGAACAGATTGCAATTTGGGGACAAAAAATAACATAATTTTAGTCACGCAGACGAGCTCTCTCACATCCACTGGTGATCGGCACAGGCAAAAGAAATGTACAAACTTGGACTAAAAGTATAAGGCAACCAAAAACCAAAGTGAGATGAACGACAAGCAGGAGATATTTCTAACTGTGTGGCTTTGGGTTGAAGCGCTCTTAAGAATCTTGATGTGTCTTGAAGGCGCTGTTTGTGTAAATGAAACTGACTGAATCGTGGCAGTGCGCTGATGATGGAGAATCGGCTCTGTAGAAAATATAAAGCGATTGTGTCAGACGCCACGGCGAGATCTGAGACACCAACCGCCGTGCTGTGTACTGTTTGTTGTGGATGTGTCGCGTGCCAAGCTTGTCACTGTGTCTTAAAAAAAACAAAACATAAAACCTGATTTAGATATGAACACAATGCTGCTCTTCCACTTCCTCTTTAAAAAGAAAAACCCCTCCTATTTGCAATCTCTAACCTGGGTACTGATCAAAATAATTGCTGTGCCTGGGAATATAGAGTTTATATATATATACATTGTTTAGAAAAAAGCTCAACTTCATGGAAAAATTGAATTCAGCTGTTTTATTTTCTCCCTTTTTCTCCCCAATTTGTACCGGCAAATTCCCAATGCGCTCTTTAAGTCCTCGTGGTGCCGTATTGACACGCCTCAATCCGGGTGGCAGAGGACGAATCTGTTACCTCCACGTCTGAGACCGTCAATCCACGCATCTTATCACGTGGCTTGTTGAGCTCGTTACCGTGGAGACATAGTGCATGTGGAGGCTTCACGCTATTCTCCGCGGCATCCACGCCCAACTCACCACACGCCCCACCGAGAGCCACATTATAGCGACCACGAGGAGGTTACCCCATGTGACTCTACCCTCCCTAGCAACCGGGCCAATCTGGTTGCTAAGGAGACCTGACTGGAGTCACTCAGCACGCCCTGGACTTTGAGGTGTGACTCACTGTACGTTCACACTAGAAGCGGCGAGAGCGTCAAAATTCGCTCTGGCTGCCCTGCCTTCGACACTCAAGGACGCTCGTGGACGATCTGACGTAGTTGAAATAAGCGGCAACGTTTGTTCAGAATGCTTTGTTTTGTGAACTATATTTAAAGGGGCCGCAAATTAAACATCCAGACATGTCGACCATTTACCGACCGATCACAAGTAGCGTATATCCTCATGAACTCTTTAAAATGTGAAAATAAGAAATCGATCGATGGTAGAAAGTAATTAAAATTATAGTTGTTTATCAAAATAAAATACATTTGTAATAATAACTGTGGTCTTGGTCATATATTACAGGGAAACCCGTCACGGCAATAATTCGTTTCTCCTCCATTTTATCTTCGGAACGGATGTTTGGTGGGAACCAAATTTACACGGTTGTGTTCTCTAGACTTCGCTAGAGCGGAGCACTTCTATATTTCAATAGGTTGCCACCGAACCGCGTCTCAGCTCATTACCATAATGTTGACTGCACTTGAACTTCCATCTGACGCCCACACCACCCAAGACTCTCCGTGCCGCTTCTTGCCGCCGAGAGACGCTGGCTGTCATTGAAAATGAATGACTTCCGGTCGATTTGACGGTCTCGCCGCCTCTGGTGTGAACATACGGTCAAGGTGTGACTCAGGCCCCCTGCAATTCAGCTGTTTTAAGTAGAAAAGCCGAAAACCATATCACAAAACTGTGAAAATGAACTATTGTTTTATGCATTATGATATAGAACATAGATCATAATAATGATGAATTCTGATTGGGTTAATCATTGGATAAACTTTATATAGCACAAGAGCTCCTCAGGGGGAACTGCTTTTGGTCCTTACAAAACGAATAGCACATTCTTCTTCCCTCAAGTGCACTACACTACAAATGGCCTAAAAGCAACTATACCACTGAACGGTCACAAGGGACTCAATGCTCCGCAGCAGGTTTAGGAATATCAAAAGAGAAACCAACCCTTGAATAAATATAAATAATGAAAATCATTGTAATTAAAAATTAGCTGCCCCGTTGAATCATTTTTTTCTTTTTGTATTGTATAAAATGACTCCCAACTGTAGTCGTGTGTGGCTGTTGTAGAGGTTTGTTTCTTTTAGACAAAAACAATTGGCTCAGCAGGTAGTCTTTGTATTCCAAAAAACACAGCCTGTCCAAACGTACAGCAGCGAGTCGGTCGGCTCCAAGCAAAAGTTTGACGACTACAAAGGCATCAGTTGCGAAGTACAATATAAGCCCAAGTATATTACAACACAACCATATATTAATTTAATAAAATACACAATATAGCTCTTGTACACGTAACAATTTGGCTCAAATGCACAGAAACTGCAGAAAAATCAATAAAAATATGTCGTTTTGATGTAAACACATTAAATTGGATACATTTTGCACATTTAATGATTTTGTGTATATGTGACAATGTGAAGGGACATTTCCTTTTTTCACCTTTTTCTTTTTTTCATGTTTTGTTTAGGTTGAAATTGAAACAGCATCCTGTGCAGTTTAATAAATATCTTTAACTGCGTTTTGATCCTGTGCACCTTTTTGTTTTTTAGTTTTTTACAAAATGTATAAATATTTTCATTGTTATCTGGACACTATACATAAGTTCATATATTTATATATAATTATCTATATGCATGTATAGATATATCTTTTCACAGCTGAGGAAAAATGTCCCTAATATACAAGAGAGAGAGTGACTGTTATAACGTAACGTCAGACATGTGGATAGTCACTTTAAAAGTAGTGGAAAGCAGAGGACCAATAAGTGAGAGTAACAGGTTCACCGTTCTGGAATGTTCCATATGTACGAATACATGTAGGAGGACACAGTTTACACATATGGCTAGAAATGACAGGTGAAGAATGGTTACATTTTATAATCAACCCGCCCCACACACCCCCACCTAAGAGTTTTCTGATATCATTTGCACTTATGCTGATATTACAAAGCCATTAAAAGGTAAAGAGGGAGTGTCTCTGATCGTTTCAGGGCGTTCGATAAACCCCGCCCTCTTGACTGCGATTGTCAGAACAAAGCATTTTCGTCTACCCCTCCTAAAGTCTCTTGCCGGTAGGGGCGGTACGCTCCATCTGCGGTTCAGTGGCAAAAAGACATCACTGTTAGAACAAGTTTGAAGCTGGTGGGCACTTGAAGAAGAAAAAAAGCCTGCTGGAAACCAGAAAGGTCAACAATTCCCTCACCGCGTCCAGACAAACAAAAGCCAACCGCTTTTTGCTCATGTGTCAAAAAGTACTCATGTTTTGTCCCATCAGTACCGCACCGTTTCAGCGAGTCCATTTGGTTCATTCAAAGTGCGAGAGGAACCGTTTCACTTTCTGATAGAGGTGTTTTCGTTTTCCCGACAATCCTGCAGCAGTTTGTCGATGTCCCTGACCACATGGTCTGCATCCATGGTGCCACGACCCATCTCTCCTCCCCCCTGCGCCAAGACACAGTCCATTTCCACCGCCGTCTCCTGGCTGATCCGTGAACGAGCCTCAGCCAGGACTTTGGCCACCGGGTCGGACGGATGCAGGGTGGAGTAGCGCTGCTCTTTGTTCTGCTTGTTGGGGGAGACGTACTGTCCATCTGGGGGTCCATAATGGCTGGTGCTAGGCTGGCCCTCTGCACCGTCACCCACGCCTTTGGCTGAGGAACAGGGCGAGCCTGTGTTACAACCCTTGGTGGGACTGCATGAGGCCGAGGGGATCTCTTGCAACAGAGGGCTGAGGGCACGTTTGGTCTTTAGGTAAGGTTTAACATTCGCCACCAGAATGGTGTGGTCCCGACGTTCCTTACCGAACGTGCAGAACGTTTTTTTGCCATTGGGATTGCACACAGTCTCGTAAGTCTCAGTCTCAATGGCAACTGCTTCCATGCCGGCAGGGACGAAGAGATTGGTGCGGTAGTCCGTGTCCTCGGCTTGGGGAGTTCCTGCTCCTCCGGCCCCCGCTGGAGGAAACTGGGGCATCCAGCAACGGTCAGAGTGACCCAGCACTCGACACTCGTCCGTGCAATTCAAACAATCCTCCTCTACAAAGAAAAAAGAGAGAAAGATAATTGTTAAAGAGAGATGATTGCCAACAGTAGTCAATAAACAGCAGTGGTACAGTTTTCTACAGAATTTAGTTTGTGCAGCAAAGGTCACCAGACCCACCAAAACTGGGCCACTAACAACTAGCTGCACACTTTTTTTTTAACAACAACACGTTCATTGGTGATATTGGACATTCATCCATTCAGAACATGTTACTCAAATGCTTGACTTGAATTGGTCAATTGCTGCATGCAAATATTTTTAGTTTTGTATAAGAAATGTTAAACTCTATATGTGACCAAATGGCTGGTCACTGAACTGTAGGAATATCCCTCTATCCGATATTCAATGCAATAAAAAGTAGTGTTGAAATTCACTCATTGTGCTTAAGTGCCTGGAATTGTTCCTGGCAGGTAGCAGATGCCCTAACTTCACCCCCATCCCTAGTTCTAACCGTATACACCCTGTTTACACCTGTGGTATACATTTACATTTATGCATTTGGCAGACGCTTTTACCCAAAGCGACTTACAGTGCACTTATTACAGGGACAATCCCCCCCGGAGCAACCTGGAGTTAAGTGTCTTGCTCAAGGACACAATGGTGGTGGCCGTGGGGATCGAACCAGCAACCTTCTGATTAACAGTTATGTGCTTTAGCCCGCTATGCCACCACCACTCCATATTGGAAGGTAGTCTAAAATGCATGTGACTGTCACATTTGAGGTATAAACTCAAATCAGTCCTGTATGTGTCCTAGACTAAAGTGAGGCACCACCTCTTACCTGTCATTCAACTGCTGCGCTAAAACTAGAGTTTAAACTTTGCCGGTTATGTAAAATACAGAAACATACGCAAGCACGAGAAATTCACGAATCTTCTTCAGTTTGTCTGATATCAAAATTCAGAGACACAGACGAGAAGCACGACCATCTGGAGCTCAGGTACTTCACTAAAATAACTGTGAATTCTGCTCGAAATGTTTAAGCATTAGTCTGTGCTTAGATTCAATTTCAGCTTCATCTGAGAGAAACAGCGTGCCGGTTTTTCATGCTTTACATGTCTTGAATGACTTTTTTGCCATTTATTATCATGCAGTAACACACTGACAAAGTTATTTATGCCTATGTACTGTATGTCATCATGAAATCATAGACCCTCACGTCGAAATCTGAACACAATTGGTCATAGGAGACAATTGTAGGAGCAGGTGTAAACCGCGACATGTTTTTGGATCACCCAAGACACATCTTAATACCAGATGTAAACTAGGTCATATGGCCTTTAAGTAGCCTTCCAGGAACGTTTTGTGGCACCTTTCTACCATTGTGGTGGAAAATCTTGGAGCCCAGTCTCTCTCTGTCATCAGAACAAAAATTTTCTATGCTAAAATATGTATTTTTTTGCTGTTCGGCGGTCGATTCATCAGTTGCACAGCGGTGCTACTGTCTACTGGTGCAGCAAACAGTGCGGTAAAGTTCACCACTGAAATACAAAGTTATGAATTATATAAAAGAATGCTTCCTCCTTTCGTCGGAGAGAATGGGAACCAGCTGGCTAAACGAGTGAATTTTCCATTTGCCTGATCAAGAGGACGGCACCCCCATGATACACATATTCTAAAGCCTCTCTCCAAAGAACAACAGCTCCGTTTTGGCAAAAAGAGCTGTGCTGCTATTATGAATTTATGTCACTGGGCTTTGAAGCTATCCCAAAGCAACCCTGCCATATAACAGAGCCAAGTGTCTAGTGCAGTGTGTGTGTGTGTGTGTGTGTGTGTCTCTTCCCGCCTTTCATCTCAGCTCAGGAGGAACCACATTTTGGATTATTGTGGGCTGTTTCTGATGGTGTCAAATGCGTCCAGGATTTTGAAGAGGATAAAAAAAATAATGTACTTTAAAATGGAAAATGAAAGAAAAGGGGAAAAATAAGGGAACAAAAGGGGAAAAATTAAAATGGAAATAAAATAAATAAATAAATAAAGTGGGAGGAAAGTGCAGCTGCTGTCTTGTGAATATAAATGTTCAAAGAGCTCAGGTAAAGCTGAGGCTCGGGTCGCCCCATGTGGGACGGGACCCGTACCATCGGTTCTATGTGCGTTTGACAAGAGAAACGCAGTGATTTGAGAAGAACAAACAAAGTCTTCCATCCATATTTCATAGCTCGATGAAGTCTGTCCTTTGGGACCCAAAAACATTGAAAACAACCTCATGAATTTTTGAGTGGGAATGTTTTCAATAATCCAGACAGTTTAACCCAGTCATCATCCACCAAGAAGTCTCTTATGGCAACATATGATTTACTGCAAATGCCTGAACAATCTACTAAAACATGTTTTCAGCTGCGGGCAGCAACGACAGTTCCCGATTTATCTCTCCAAACAATGAGTGATCAGATTAATAACCTTTTCCTCATGAAAATGTCAGTTGTCTAAAAGTGTTACTCTCATTTGTATTTCACTTGTCCTATTACTCGCTTTCTTTTGTTCTCTTTACTTTTTCTCTCATATCTTTAGACTTGATACCGTCGTTTAACACGATGTTAAAGGTAAACTGGCTTGATGAACGAAATTTTCTATTGCAAAAGGAAGCTTGGGTGGGACATCCTGAAGGGCTTGTTTCTTTTATTAAAACGGC
The DNA here is from genome assembly GCF_025860055.1 of Xyrauchen texanus. Lineage (NCBI taxonomy): Eukaryota > Metazoa > Chordata > Actinopteri > Cypriniformes > Catostomidae > Xyrauchen > Xyrauchen texanus. Next base: position 36,371,055 of record NC_068314.1, read on the forward strand.
CAATAGGCTTTAGTTTATGTCAAAGCCGTCAAACATGATTTGTTACTTACTAGTCAGTATCAGGTGGTTGTTCGTAAAAAAACAAAACAAGGTCCCACTTTATATTAGGTGTCTTTAACGTCTGTGCACCAATATTAAAATACATTCAATACAATGCATTTATTGTGTAACTACATGTTGTGCAAACTTCTCAAGATTCAAATTTGCTGTGACGGAGGTTGAGGAACGGGTAGGGTTTCGGATTAGGGGCAAGGTTAACAGTGTAACTACAGATGTAGGTACTTTAAATTAGAGATGCACCGATCGACCGGCCAGGGACCGAAATTAGACAATTTTCCACATGCTTGGCCGGACCAGTGACCGGCCGGTCAGCCTCACGTCTTTCCGATTCCAAGCCGGTCCGTTTTGTTGCCAGCGGCGCAGGCAATAACGTCACAGCCGCATGTAAACATGTCGTTGGCGTGGAAGAACTTCACTGTGAGTGAAGAATACATAAAGTTCGCAATGTGTAATAATTGTAAGGCTAAAGTAAACCGCGGGGGAACCACCACGATAACTTTCAGAACAACAAACCTAATTAGACATTTATAACACCATCACCAGCTGAAAATGGCCATTTTAAAAAAGAAGCTAAAAAGGGAAAGCGGCTAAAGCTAGCCAGATCTCAGAGCCAGTCACAAGTCAGCAGCGTCTCCTATCATCCCTTGGTATGAGCAGCGAAAAGACCAAAGCAATTACGAGGAAAATGATGGAATTCATGGCCCTGGATGACCAGCCGTTCTCCATAGTTGAGGACAGATGGTTCAGAAATCTGATAAATTTCTCGATACAGAGTAGGAGGTACTTTTCTGACGTCGCGTTGCCCGAGTTGTTTAATCTCGTGTCATGTCACACACACAGCCTGTTACACGGATAGCTGTCAACATTTGAGTACACAAATCCGGGAGAGGGGAAGGGGGGTGCTGGATGGCAGAGACAGGCTAAATACTATAGAAATTGTGCCGTTGTGATTTAATGTGCTGAGTAATGTAATTTTTCCCACCGTGTCTGATATTAAAATCAGTGCGACACACATTGCAAAAGGCGTGGGTATTGTTGATATGGCTTCGGGATATGAAATTCAATTCTTCCGTCCAGCTGTTGTTAAATTTACGTGTGTGTATATATATATATATATATATATTATTTTTCTTCGCCGGAGCCTTCTCCCATCTACCAGTGATGCTTGATTTAACATCCCGCGTCTACTGCCTGCGCAGATATCAACAGCGCAAATGGGTTTTGGTTGCCAGGTTGAGGTCATAAATGATTTATAATGTGTATGATGTGTCGATTGTGTGAGTAGGAAGCGTTTCATACAAGATCTGGCAACTGGACAACCTTGGAATAATATATTGATGTGATTATTCATATAACGTGGTTTGGGCCATACAAATTACGGGAGTTTCCCGAGAGAAATAACAAAACGGGAGATGGGCGGGAGATAGGTGTGACAACCGGAAGTGTTGACAGGTATGGATACAAGCCGATCCCGAAACGGCAATCAGTTTTACAACTGATATATTGACATCTAACGTAAGCTTAATGTCAATGTTGAGCATATTGGACACTTCAGTTTTGTTCATAGGTTTGTAACGTTTGGAATTGTTTTGTTATCTCTACTTTAAATGTAAGTACAACTCAACAACATGTAGGCCTGTGTACATAATAAGTACATTAACTACTATGTGCTTACACACTTGGTACAAAGACACCTAATATAGAAAAGGTCCAAAAAATTATTTAAATGTAGCAACATTTTAGGTGTGCACTAGCAGGGCTGGACTGGGAAGAGAAATCGGCCCGGGATTTTACAAGGCAACTGGTTCAAAACTTGTTGAGGGGGGTGTTCGCTGTCCTTTTCGGCATATCGTGGCACTGTTTTGTGGTCCGTTCTGCATAATGCGGTGGCTAATTTTAGATTATCGCGGCCCATTCTGCACGTTCCGCGGTCCAACCCACCGGCCCGCTCGGTTCTCCGGATGGCCAGTCCGCCCCTGATCAAAGTGCGTCACGATGGCCAGTCGCCATACCGGGAAAATGCCCGGTATTACCAGTCCAGCCCTGTGCACTAGTATATGCATGGCTTAAAAGCTCATAGAAGGTAAGTAGCAAGAATATAATAAGGGAAGGAGTTCATATAGAACACTAAATTATAGATATGATCTGTAAACTGATTCAGAAAGATGTACTTACAGTGAATAATACAGCGAGATACAGTTATTTGTGTTGATGTAATGACTTTTCCTTTTCTGCATTCAGTGAAAGTGGATTAATTGTGTTGTGACTGTGTTCATTGTTGAATTAATATCAGTGTTTACTTTCACAGAAGCGTAGTCATTCAGTTTTCCTCACACAACACGCAACGCTCTGCATCTATAAATGATAACCATTTGACCTTATTATCGTCATTAATCATATTTGTGAAATTGCTCTTTCAGATGTTTCTCTGCTAAAGGCCAAGCCATGTCATGAAAAATGATCCTCTGGAGCTCACTCCCCAATTTCTATTGTTCCTCATTTTACAGAGTGTGTGTCGGGCCAACAAAAGCCCATCCCTGGGGTTTCCTTTGGTTCGTTTCTGGTCTGTGGGGTTTCTGCTAACCTTGAAAAAGTTTTCATACTCGTAAAAAACATACCCTACCCTTTCTCTATGGTAACGGTACACTGCACCTGCCTCTCCCGGGGTCAAGATGGGTCTTTAGCACACACACACACATTGAATACACACTGACATCTGCGGTGCATCTGACTAGAGGTCAGAGAAATCACCAACGAAATTCTCTCTGAATATCTCAGTTGTTTCTCCTAAACTGTAATGAGATTAAATAGAGAGCAAACGGAGAAGTCTTCTGCATCTCAGATATTTCTTGAAGTAAAGAGATTTGTAAATGCACCAAAGTCTGCCCAGGTGTCCACCCACTTTTACAGCCATTTTGGTTCTGGAATAGTTTTTCCCATTTATTTATTTTTTCCATTAGGGCTTCTTAAGAGAGTTGTGAACCTTGAATCAAACCAACCAGCTCTGAATCACCACATATTTGATCTGAAGCAAAAAAGTGTTTGAAAATCGGACGTAAACACAAAAGGTACAAGACTGTGTACGCAACTTATTTTTTCCTCTTTTCTCCCCAATGCGCTCCAAGTCCTCGTGGTGGCGTAGTGACTCACCTCAATCCGGGTGGCGGAGGACGAACCTCAGTTGCCTCCGGGTCTGAGACCGTCAATCCGCGCATCTTATCACGTGACTTGTTGAGCACGTTACCACGGAGACATAGCGTTTATGGAGGCTATTCTCCACGGCATCCACGCACACTCACCACGCCCCACCGAGAGCGAGAACCACATTATAGCGACCGCGAGGAGGTTACCCCATGTGACTCTACCCTCCCTAGCAACCGGGCCAATTTGGTTGCTTAGGAGACCTGGCTGGAGTCACTCAGCACTCAGGGTACTTAACATCTTTAATGAGGTACAATCCCAGCTCTTTACAGAAATGCCGGTTTTCTTAAAGAGACAGTACTGGTATTAGCACGTGTTCAAGAAATCAATGTAGAAATTATTTCATAAATCATAAATTATATTGCCAATATAATATTTATTGATTAAATACATTATTTCATTTATATAAAGCTAAACTATGACTAAAATGATGGAAAAACAGTTAATTATGAATAAAAATGTATAATATGAATACTTTCGTAACTGTACCTTGCTAGAAGATGCCCTGTGTAAATAACAGCATTAGCTTGGTGATCATTTCTTTCATATGTAAGCAGAACGGACATTATAACTGAAATACAACCATATGAATCGATATCGAATCGAGCGCTTGTGAATCAGATTCAAATCAGGAAATCAATAACCAACCTTATGAGGGAGTGACGATAAATTTGGCATCTTCTCTCCTCCGATTGTCAATCAAGTGGATTTTTTTATTTTGTTCCTGGAGCAAATGGGTAAGTTAAACCAATATTTGCTATGGTCCACCATTCACCGCTATAGAAATGTACCCTGCAATAGTGTGTAAAAGCACAAATGTGTTCCCCAGACAGAACCGAAGAGGACAGACGGGTTTGTTCTGTTTATGAAGTCTGTTGGGGTGTTTTGAGGGTCAACCGGTCTAGAACGTCCCCAGGGAAGAGCACTCTTCAACGGAGAGACAAGAGTGTGAGAGGAGAGGGTGAGTACCACATGAGAGGAGGGGAGAAAGAGCTTGACATTTAGCATGTGCTGCTCTTGTGTTGTGGTGGAGGAAGACAAGGGCCAGTCCTGAGTGCCACAAACTAGAATACGTGACAAGGTGAGGAAGAGCATGCGGTCCACTTTAAATAATGAGATCTCCCACGCGCGCACACGCACACAGACAGAGTGTCCTCTTCAGATCCACCCCGGCCTTCAGTCTGAGGTACTTTACTGGTTTTTGCCAGTGCTAATGTCATCAACGACTGACGGAAATGTCAATTTGACTGAGTTTTTTTTTTTTTTTTTTTACATTCAGAGATGAAAAATATGCATTTAATAATTAAATTATTTGGAATATTCCGGGTTCAAAACACGTTATGCGGCATTTGTGGCATAATATTGATTACCAGGAAAATTTATTTAGTTAAATCGTCATTTTTAGGGTCGTTGAAGGGTTTATGCTGTTACGTAGTCATGGCGACAAAGTTGTAAAATTGGATATAACTTTACACAGAGGTGGTTAGTTAAGTGATTTTATCTCACTATAATCATATTATCACACATATTGTTTACGTCTTGTGGTTATACTTTTGACAGTATTTAATGGTTACGGATTGACCCCATTGACTTCCATTGTAAGTGTAAAAATATTTGAATTTTAAAGAAAATGAGGGATGAGTCAAAATGCATTTTTGTTATAAGGAATTATTCCTCTCATAACATGGCTACCACACCTTAAAGGCCTGTTCACACCAATTTGTGACGATTTTACGAGAGGAACCGCTGACTGAAGGTCTATTCACACAGTCTGAAAATAATTTAACTTAAAACTATTTCACTCCTGTACTGTAGGTGGCGCTGTCTCATGTACGCACCTTCAGCTGTTGAGAGGTTAATATAATGAATGCTGTGAAAGCATTTATTTACCTAATTTGGTATACACTACATTGGAATAATGTACAGATTTTGCTGTTTCGGAAGGAAATCGGTACTTTAATTCACCAAAGTGGCATTGAACTGATCACAAAATATAATCAGGACATTACTGATGTAAAAAACAACATCACTATTTGGAAAAAGTCATTTTTGATGAAATCTAGACCGCAGCATCACTTCATCAAGTCATTCTTGAGTAATCATGATAAATTGATCATTTGTCATTATATCAAACACAGTTGAAAGATATTTAAAGTTCATTAAATGAAGCTTAACGTTGTCTTTGTGTTTGTTTTTGAGTTGCACAGTATGCAATAGACTGGCATGTCTTAAGGTCAATATTAGGTCAAAAATGGCAAAAAAGAAACAGATTTCTCTAGAAACTCATCAGTCAATCATTGTTTTGAGGAATGAAGGATATTCGATGCTTGATAAAGGTGTAACTACAGTCTTCAAAGACAAAGCACAACTGTCTCTAACAAGGACAGAAAGAGATGTGGAAGACCAGATGTGCAACTAAACATGAGGAGAAGTACATCAGAGTCTCTAGTTTGAGAAATAGACGCCTCACATGTCCTCCGCTGACGGCTTCATTGAATTCTACCCGCTCAACACCAGTTTCATGTACAACAGAGAAGACTCAGGAGGCCTTATGGGAAGAATTGCAAAGAAAAAGACACTTTTGAAATAGAAAAACGAAAAGAAAAGGTTTGAGTGGGCAAAGAAACACAGACATTGGACAACAGATAATTGGAAAAGAGTGTTACGGATCTAAACCGCATTGAGCTTTTGTGGGATCAGCTAGACCGTGAGAAGTGCCCGACAAGACAGACACATCTATGGCAAGTGCTACAGGAAGTGTGGGGTGAAAGGTCAAGCCCTACAGGAAGTGTGGGGTGAAAGGTCACCTGAGTAGCTGGACAAACTGACAGCTAGTATAACGAGGATCTACAAAGTTGTCTTTAATGCACACAGGATTTTAATTAGAACACTTTGAAGTAGTTTAGTAAGTTTTGAACATTTATTTCAAATTGTAATAGCAATTATTCACATTATTAATGTCCTGAATATACATTGTGATCAGTTTAATGCCACTTTGGTGTATAAAAGTACCAATTCCTTTCCATAAGAGCAAAATCTGTACATTATTCCAAACTTCTGGCTGCCAGAGTTCGTTATGTTCCATGGAGTGGATGCATTTTGAGGAGTATATAATCATTTTTTTATGCGCGGGAGATAAATAAAGAGCGCTGTTGGATATTTGCTGCGAGTATATTACAAACGGACACCTGAAGCAAACTTCTCTTTTTATAATACCTGCATTAATGCCTGGATAATATAACACAAAAAGGTACAGTGATATTAATACACTTGGAATAATGTACATTAAGAATAACAGGTATATTATAAAATATGATGCATAACACAATAATATGAAATAAAGAAATACCCAGACTCAGAGTCTTTATTAAAATTATTGCAATACTTTGTTATATTACACTTGCAATAAAAATGGCAGTGTGGATCTGTAATTCATTTGTCTACAGTATATAGCATGTAAAGAGTCATTTTTGGGAATTTTCTATGAGTTCAGTGCAAACGAATAGTTGAACTTCACTATTGTTTTTAATGGCATGATAATATAATAGGCTCGGTGATATACACATTACATAATGTACATAAAGACACAAGTATGGCTTTACGTTTGCAGTACAAAGCATTAATGAACTGCAACTATTTATTTACTTTTGGGGGGGGTGGTGAACTTGCAGTGACTTACAAAAAGCTTTCATCTCATTGGTCAATCAGTTTATCGCAGTCCAATTTTTTTTTTTATTATTAAAAAATAAAAACTCCGTAAAACAAACAAAAAAGCCATCTGTCAAACTTATATTGAACGCAGAATATTCCTATAAAACATACAGTTCATGATAATGATGTGCTGGTCAAAATGTGTGGCGAGTCTCTGAAACATGAAGTCTCTGTAAAAACATGAAGAATTCACAACTAACTACATCTATAAACTACTCATTAATTCATTATGAATTCATTATTAATTAATGATTTGCTCTTCTTGCAGGAACTTGAGTAATTTCAGTTTTTGACAAGTTGATACATTTATGCATTTGGCAGATGCTTTTGATCCAAAGTGACTTACAGTGCACTTATTACAGGGACAATCCCCCCGGAGCAACCTGGAGTTAAGTGCCTTGCTCAAGGGCCCAACAGTGGCATCTTGGTGGTGCTGGGACTTGAACCCCCGACCTTCTGGTCAGTAACCCTGAGCCTTTACCACTGAGCCACCACTGTCTACACATACATGCTTAAATTAATAAATGCTTTTATTAAATATTAGCATACTAAAACGTTAGCTTTGCTAATAAAATGACACCGTTTGCAGCTGTTTTGCTAAACACAAAATAACGTGGGCTTCCATGCAGTATGCGTGTGTGTGTGGGAAGATATTTCCATTTCACACTTTCATATCACCTTTAAAAGCAAGACTATCATTACTCAAAAGATGAGCACAACAAATATGTTTCCAAGAGAAAGAAGAAAACAACGGAAATGCTTGCTAGCAACCGTTTATGCTGAAAAACCTTCAAGACTGACTGCTTATTCAACGGAGGCACAATAAAGTGTAAATAATCTATACTGACACATCTCTATGCAGCCAGCGAGGAGGAACCAATCCTGTCAGTATAGATTATTCATGCCTGGGCGGAACAGGTGACCCTGAGTCTTGGCAGGGTCGCCATGACTAACAATAAGACATGTGACACCGGCCGAGGCAACTCATTCGTGGCCAGATACAAAGCAGGAAGGGCGGTGTGAAATATTGGCACCCCCAACCCCCTCCGACACATCCTGGACACATAGAGGCAGCACACAAGGTTACTGTCTGTTTTGGGTACACTTCATTGTAATTGTATGACACAGATCTATATATCGAATGGCTTTCGAGTCCAGACGCTCTTCAGGACCGCTCGTGCATTAAAACCACTGCAGGACTGTCAAATCAGCTGGCCAATTATTATCACAAGCAGCACACGCGAGTATCTGCGTGCGAGGCGTCTGCTAACACCGAACTTGTCCCACACATCAAGCTAATGATGTGTGTTACGCAAATCTCATTTTGCTTCATGCACAGCCCCCGCAGGAAGAGCAGCGACTCAAGACGACAACGGTGTACTTATACGACAGAAGGTCACATCAGAACATATTCACTAGCGTTTGAATACAGATTGAATTGTGTCATATCCGTGTATAATTTTAGTCACCAAAATATCTTTGATAATGTGAAAAATGACCATTATTTAAACATGTATCAAACATATTAAAGCTCTTGAAATAACAGCATATACTGAACATTCTCTCATCATTTACTCTCATGCTATCTCAGCTCAGACGGTACTTAAAATGCAAGTGGATGGTGATCAGACTCTTGAAGCTCCAAAAATCACAGACAGTCCACATAAACGTCTTCGATACGACTCCAGCGGGTAAACTAATGTCTTCTAATGTGATACGATATTTAAGATTAAATTTTTTTACATTTATGCATTTGGCAGACGCTTTTATCCAAAGCAACTTACAGTGCACTTATTACAGGGACAATCCCCCCGGAGCAACCTGGAGTTAAGTGCCTTGCTCAAGGACACAATGGTGGTGGCTGTGGGGCTCAAACCAGCAACCTTCTGATTACCAGATTACCAGTTATGTGCATTAGACCACTACACCACCACCACCACTCCATTTAAGTAGTTTTAAACTATGAATCATTGCTTCCGGTCAGCGGCGGTATGCACGTGTGATGTAATCGCACTGGCATGTTCACGTGAGGACCGACGCTTGCGAGACACCCGGAAGAGCAGCGCGGTTTACAAGTGAGTAGGAGGAACGCAGTACAGAAGCTTCGTTGGTTTGATCAGTATTGATCTGTTTGTTTACCCACAATGCTGCATTTGTGCGCTTATCTTGGACGTCTCAACCGAGAGGAGAACGTGAGATTACGTCCGTAACATGCCGGCGCGAATACGTCACGCGAGAGGCCGCGTGAAGCAAAAAGTACTTAAATATCTATCTTTTTCACAGCGATCGTGTCACTTTAGAAGACATTATTTAGTCATATGGATGACGTTTATGCTGACTGTCTGTGATTTTTGGAGCTTCAAGAGTCTGATCACCATCCACTTGCATTTTAAGGACCTACTGAGATGAGATATTCTTCAGTTTTTCTTCAAATGTGTTCTGCTGAAGAAAGAAAGTCAAACACACCCAGGATATCATGAGGGTGAGTCAATTATAGCACATAACTGGTAATCAGAAGGTTGCTGGTTCGATCCCCACAGCCACCACCATTGTGTCCTTGAGTAAGGCACTTAACTCCAGGTTGCTCCGGGGGGATTGTCCCTGTAATAAGTGCACTGTATAATACATTGGTACTCAGAAGGTTGCTGGTTTGATCCCCACAGCCACCACCATTGTGTCCTTGAGTAAGACACTTAACTCCAGGTTGCTCTGGGGGGATTGTCCCTGTAATAAGTGCTCTGTAAGTCACTTTGGATAAAAGCGTCTGCCAAATGCATAAATGTAAATGTAAATGAAGAGAGAATTTTTATTTTTGGGTGAACTGTCCCTTTAAGATATTTAAGCCCGTTTACAATATGGCATATTGATGACATGAGTTACACATTTTGAGAAGTGCGTAAATGTGTTCGTCCGTGTCATTGTTTGTCTAGATTTAAGTTGTAAAATCACAAATATGTTTTGGATATAGTGATTAATCTCACATATATTGGATGTTTGAGAGGCATTTTTGTTAATACGTTCGTTGACCAGATTAACACTGCTCCAGCATGCATAAATCAGTCTATGTATTACAACCGACTAAAGAACAATTACACATTGAAATATTAGACATATTAGATTTGGATCAAGTCTGAGATTAAATATTGACTAAAAACTTTGACCATTATTGGGGGCTTGAGATCCCTTCTCATCCCAGCAGTCTCTCAGCTAATGCCATCTTAGCAGTTGAGCCAACAGCCAGAAACGACATAATGAACATAGTCCTACACCTCATCTTCATCCACACCCATGTTTGATTTTTACCCAGCTAGTGGGAGACAGTAAGCGAGAGAATGCCATAAAAAGAATCCAGTGCACTTAGCGAAGTTTGTAGCCTGTTAACAAACCCATCACACTGAGTTACGGAGGGGTGTTCAGATGCCAGGTTTGCTTTCTTTCCTCGGTGCCTCTCTATCTCTCGGACGATTTGAGCGGCTGTGAGCTTCCTTTGATTCTCCAGCTGGGAGAACGAGAGAGAGACAGATAGTATATTCTGACTGGGTGCATTGAGGCCTCCTGCCAAATCTTTAATTAGCATCTCGTTCTCCAGTGTTGCCCGTTCCGTTCGCCAGTGAACTCTCCCGATCCAAATGCCACACTACCAGCTTCCTGGCTTTCTTTGGCCACTCCGTCTCCCTCGGCCAACAGCAGATCGTGGAGGTAAAACAAGGAATCAATCCATCAAAACAATAATAAGAAAACGAATAAAAATCTACTCCAGTAATGATTTGTGATTATGAATGGTTGACAGACATGGCAAGGTTTCTTCTTTTCTATAATCTTTGAATTTGTTCCAGGCAGAGCTCCAGATTGCGTCTAAATAAGTCACATTTTGCTACTTTTTATAGAACCATTGTTACATTTTACCTCAACGCTCAGCTTTGATTGCATCAGTGGGACTAAATATGCAATATTATTTATAATTGCACGCATGTGTGCAAGTATGGATGACAAAACATGCAAAAATAATAAATAAATAAATAAATGTAATAATAAGAAAATAAATAAAGGAATAAATGTCTTGATAAAACAAATATAATTATTATTTAATGAAAGTTATTCCTGAATTTATTTTTGTATGACTTTTTCCCTTTATTTATTATTTTCTCTTTTTATTTTTATTCTTTAATAATTTTTCATTCTTTCATTTTTTTTTTTTTTATTATTATTTATGCATTCTTTTATTTTTATATGTATTCTATATTTAAATATTCCCACATTTATTTATTTTTGTATTTATGCTTACATTTCTGTCTCTTGTATGATAATGATGTGGGCGGGGCCTGTTTACCATTGGCTTATCATAGATTGAAGCGTGTGCTCGATTACTCCTGACTTGTTTTGATGTGACGTCAGGTCATCGCCATATCGCGTGTAAACTAAAGCTATTTGTGGGGCTAAAAACACAAGAGCTTCAGTCAATCCAAGATGTATTGGTTATACTACAATCACAAAATAAATGGGGAACCATTTCTTCAACAAAACCAAAAAATGAGCAAGTTTCATAAATGATATGATTTAACCTTATTCTTTTCTGTGTATATAACTTCATATTTTGATGTTTGCAAATCCATAATATTGTTTTCTGTTGTTATGATTGTTCATTGTAAAAGATACAACCATGCTTAATTTCCCTGATCGTTTATGTATGTATACATGTATATGTGTATGTACACTCACCTAAAGGATTATTAGGAACACCTGTTCAATTTCTCATTTATGCAATTATCTAATCAACCAATCACATGGCAGTTGCTTCAATGCATTTAGGGGTGTGGTCCTGGTCAAGACAATCTCCTGAACTCCAAACTGAATGTCAGAATGGGAAAGAAAGGTGATTTAAGCAATTTTGAGCGTGGCATGTTTGTTGGTGCCAGACGGGCCGGTCTGAGTATTTCACAATCTGCTCAGTTACTGGGATTTTCACACACAACCATTTCTAGGGTTTACAAAGAATGGTGTGAAAAGGGAAAAACATCCAGTATGCGGCAGTCCTGTGGGCGAAAATGCCTTGTTGATGCTAGAGGTCAGAGGAGAATGGGCCGACTGATTCAAGCTGATAGAAGAGCAACTTTGCCTGAAATAACCACTCGTTACAACTGAGGTATGCAGCAAAGCATTTGTGAAGCCACAACACGCACAACCTTGAGGCGGATGGGCTACAACAGCAGAAGACCCCACCGGGTACCCATCCTCTGATGGCTACTTCCAGCAGGATAATGCACCATGTCACAAAGATCGAATCATTTCAAATTGGTTTCTTGAACATGACAATGAGTTCACTGTACTAAAATGGCCCCCACAGTCACCAGATCTCAACCCAATAGAGCATCTTTGGGATGTGGTGGATCGGGAGCTTCGTGCCCTGGATGTGCATCCCACAAATCTCCATCAACTGCAAGATGCTATCCTATCAATATGGGCCAACATTTCTAAAGAATGCTTTCAGCACCTTGTTGAATCAATGCCACGTAGAATTAAGGCAGTTCTGAAGGTGAAAGGGGGTCAAACACAGTATTAGTATGTGTTCCTAATAATCCTTTAGGTGAGTGTATAAGTTCTGCAATAAAAATTATTAATAAAAAAAACTATAGCTGACGCTTCACATATATCTAGAGAGCTGCGCAAACTTGCGAATGAGGTCAATAACCGCGCATCAAATAACTTTCATTTAGAGTAGAGGTGCTGATTGATGTTTTAGGAGAGCTGTATGCTGGTATGAATGTTGTAGCACATCCTGGATTGTTAAACTAGCTGCAAAACTTTCCCTGCATATTCAAAATCTGTGTGAGTCAGAGGGTGCTGAGGTGGGACGTCCTTCTGCTCCCGATAAGTACTATTGAGCTCTCGACCAATGATGCACTGGAGCTCCGCAAGGAACGCCTCCCTCATTTCCATATTGCACACAGAAAAGTAAAAATAAATACATGTATAAATAAATAAATATATATAGGAATATATAAATATGGAAATAAATATATGTGGGAATAAATAAATATAAAAAATAAATGAAAACATAAATAAAAAAATATGCAAAATAAATAATTAAAAGTTAAAAAGAATAAAAAATAAAGTTAAAAATAAATAGAGAAAATAATAAAGGAATAAAGTCATACAATAATAAATTCAGGAATAAATTTAATTAAAAACGAATTATATTTGTTTTATCAAGACAGTTATTCCTTTATTTATTTTTTATTATTACATTTATTTATGTATTATTTATGCAGGTTTGGGCCTCCATATGCAAGACAATCATAATATTGTATTCTGTCTTATTGTATGTCCAATTGCAAAACAGTTTAACAGCGGGTTTATGCAAGTTACTTCATCTGTGGTGTAAAGAAGCAATTCTACATGCAAGAGAGTTTTGGGGAAAGTTTTTAAAATAAACACACTGTAGATATGCACATGAGGAAACCCTGGTATAAGTGGTATAACTGAGTCTGGAACATTGAATTATTATGTTGGCTAGAGTCGTTGACCAAAATGATCAAGTGTATTTCCTCTTAGAGTTGTCAAGCTACATCCACCAAACTTGGTACAGACCTTCAGACTGTTCTGACATGCATTGCTGTGACTTTTCGAACTGATCGGATAAGCGGTTTTCACCCAACGGACAATCAAACTCTGAAATATATGCTGCGTTTCGAAGGCTGCCCGCTAGGAAGGACGTGTCCTTTGAAGGCTGCAGTATACGGAGCATCCTCGTTTAAACGAGACGGCTTTTGTAGGACAAACTGAAACAGACCGTAACGTGGTTGCTATGACAGCACGCCACTCTATAACAAGCACTTTGGGAGGGAATGTGTGAGGGACATTTTAGGAGAGTTTTAATGATGTAGAGAGAAAATAAATAGATTTTACAGGTGTACTTTTGGTAAATGGTCTGAACTTAAATAGTGCTTTTTATTTTAACCTTAAAGGTTACCAAAGCGCTTTACATTGTGTCCCAATCACCCCTTCACGCACACACTCATACACCAATGGCGGCAGAGCTGCCATGCAACTTGGGGTTCAGTGTCTTGCCCAAGGACACTTTGGCATGTGGAGTCGCGTGGGCCAGGAATGAAACCGCCAACCCTGTGATTGGCAGCCGACCCGCTCTACCAACTGAGCCAAAGCCGCCCCTGTGTATTTTAGTCTATAATCTCTACTCTGCACCCCTCAACTTGGGAATTAACATTACTTGCATTTGAACATCAGGTTTTTTTGAGTAAATTGGCATAATTATTTTTTTTAGACAAATGACGTTAATTTCCGTTGAAGCAAAGAATTGTGGGTTGCGAGTTCCCATGATGGATCCACCTCGTGCATCCTCCGAATTCCCGTGAAAGAAGGTCGCATTTGAAGGTGGCAATCAGAGTGCCTACTCTCTTTTCTACGGAGGACGCAGCCTTCGAAACGAGAGACAGTGATGGACTTTAACTGAATGTTCCAATGGGCCATATTTAGCAGCTTCTTGAGTCAGCTGAAATGGTGTGACATTGTGGGGTTCTGTGCAGTGGGGTACATGAGAGGGCAGAATCACAGTGGTGTTGGGATTGTGAACACAGACGCTGTGTACAGAGTGTGATTCGGAGGCTCAGCGTGATCAGGGTAGCATCAGAGATTGAGCACCTGTGCCCTGGCAGACTGGGGCGCAGTTGGTCGAGAGATGTGTGTGTTTGTGTGCGGAGAGGGCTATGTAACTTCAAGGCATGGAGGGCAGCTGGAACAGACCTCAAGGCCTTTGAGACAGGCTGCTGCCGCACCTGTGTGCATGTTTGCGTGGTTAAACATGTCACGGATCTTACTATTCTTCTCTGAAAGTGCTGGGGTCAGAACCACCGAAATATTAGGGATGGGCCGCAATGTTCATGCAATAACTATAAAACCGACAAACAACAAGTCTATTAGTGAGTTGTGTTTTTTAACACCAGTGCTTTAATTAGCATGCTAACAGTGTGCTGTAGCTGCAAAACCCTCTCTCAGACGTTGCATCTAATTCATCCCCATTAAAGCACCACCACTACAGCCAAACACATGCAGTCGGACATCTTTAGCCGTCATTGGCCATTGAGACATCTAGGGCTGTTTTTTAAGCGTCTGCATTTTTAAAGTGCCGTGTAAAGTTAACAATAATCCAACTCTTAAAAAAAAAAAACACTCCTGCATTCTGTTTGATTCTTGGTTTGAATGGGTTTTTGTGAACGCCCCCTAAGAAATGCTTCCAACCGAGGTTTAGGTGAACCCCAAACCCATCCGAATTAAACTGAAGACTTCCTAGTTGTTTGACTAATCGATTTTGGAAATCTGGCATTTTGCATATCCCTACTAAATATGTCAATATATCCAGAGGCGGTTTTGCCAAAGTGTTTAGTTGAGTTCTTTAAGGATCTATAGGTTTAAAAACAAACATGCACTACAAACAAGTCTGAATGTGCCCATTGCCCTCACAGAATGCCACGTGGAGAGCTTTGTAGAGACCACTCTTTTATCCACGTTTTTCGGGTAGGCCGAGAGGTTGGGCTGACGGCAAATACCGATGGACTCCAGGGAGACTCCTAGACAAGCCATGCGGAAACGGCGAGGGAAAACGGAGACGCTTTAACTAAGCCAAGGACAAATGTCTTTCGATCAAATGCTCCTTTTCATTACGCATTCTCAGCTGAGCAGCAGGCAGCTAATGCCTGGTTAAGTTTCTCTAAGCCGAGGCCTCCGGGTAGCCCGCCTCCGGAGTAGACGCCGAAGGAGACGACTCCAAACAAACACTCCAACCGGATCAATGGCCATTCACACGCAGGACCTCCTTGAAGACAGAAGTTGGCCGAACCAGACAAAAGTGGAAGGGAGAGACTGGGTGCAGAGAAAGGTTGGTGAGAAATGTGTTTTTCTCAGCACAGCAGGGGCTCAGCGTGGGCTTATGGGCCTTAGCACTCACCTGATCTGTTGCCCTTTCAAAGAGAATGTGCTAACCTTCACAACACACATATGAAAGAGACTTTGGGGGTGGAGGGCCGGAGCTACTTTTATGGATCACTGGATAAGTTGCATTTCAACAAAGCAATCTGAGCATTCATGTGTGCTTGCATGTTGGATGCGCTGCAAAAACAACGCTTTTCTTAATTAGCATTTCTATCTTGCAGATTGGGGGATTGAAGACATAAACTTAGTTCAAGACATATCTTCTGAAAACAAGTACATTTGGCTTCGCAAGTAACGATATCTGGTTTGAATGTCCTTTAGATATCGTTACTGGAAAGCAAGACAACAACTAAGCAGTGTAGCTCGGAACTAGGTCCATTGTATTGGTTATACTTTGGTGTGTAAGCCTTGGTGCCTCCCCTGAGTGTGTTTACATGTCTGCCTATAGCGCTGTGCTCAGCGACTTGATTCTAAGAGCATCCCAGAGGATTCACATGCATCAAAGGACTCTTCAGCAGCCAAAGAGGACTTACCATTCCCAATCTGATCTCTGTGATCACACACACGCACTCAGATGTGTTCTTTACGCTGACACATGAGTCAAAATATTAAACTCGCATCACAAAATCTGTTCTAGAACATTCTCTTGGCAGTGTTTGCATTTAAATCACTTCATACAAGCTTACTAATACGGCTCGTGCCTGACTGCAATTGCATAGGGAAGCTCTAAGAAATGGGGTTTACTATTATGAGCTTTCTTTTGCTAGGGTTAGTCTCAGGTTACAGTGAGACACTAAGTAAATCATGCTAACACACATATTGTTCACGTCTTGTGGCTATAATTTTGCAACACTGACTATTTTAACATTTACAGATTGACCCCCAATGACTTGCCCAGGATATTGAAACCAGAATATACCCTTTAAAAGGAGGAAAATTACACTTTACTCTCCCTTTTTACGGTCTAGTATCTATTATTGCACACATAGATCTTCATCATTCATGAAAAACAAGAGAAACACATCATTCAATGTCTCTTCTTTCAGAGCAGCTCGCTGTGGCATTTAAGCAAGTCATTAATGGATTACATCATCCTTCTCTTTGTAGAAAACATAGTATCCTTTTAGCCAATTAATTGCATTGACGATCAATGTACAAAGCAGCTCATCAGCTGAAACCTGTGCGGTGCTCATGATATGGCAATTTATTGCAAATAATCTGATGCATATGATGCAATGATGATGTATATGAAGCCTTATTCACACCTCCGCATTCTTCTTGCACACACCGTGTCAAGTTATAAAGAATGTAACTTTTTTACACATGCAGGTGTCACAAAGATGCAATGTTTTAAAGAAGTTTAGGTTGTAAAGAGGATTTCGTGTGAATGTTACACCGTTACACATTAACAGTGAATTATCAATAGAGCGGGCGATTTCAGGTTCAGGCTTAAAATTGGACGGGACCGGTCGGTTTGGGGTACACGGTCCTGGGTATGGACCTTCAGCCTCTTTACCCCCGACGCTTTGGCCTCAGCCCCAGATTTTGTGAAATGCCCCGGTTGCCTGCCTGATCAAGAATGGGCTTTAAATTCTAAAAACACTCAGATGTCCCCTCAGATGTATGGAGTGGTGGTGGTGTAGTGGTCTAAGCACATAACTGGTAATCTGGTAATCAGAAGGTTGCTGGTTCGATCCCCACAGTCACCACCATTGTGTCCTTGAGTAAGACACTTAACTCCAGGTTGCTCCAGGGGGATTGTCCCTGTAATAAGTGCACTGTAAGACACTTTGGATAAAAGCGTCTGTCAAATGCATAAATGTAAATGTAGAAGTCGTAAAAAATTATTTCTAGTCATTTACAACTGAATTGAGAGAGTGTCAAGAACAGGTGGAGATTTCTGGCTTATTCACACACACACAGGCACATCTCTCAGGTGATGCAGCGACTAAGGTGAGACAGGTGCATCCTTTGCATGTGCGTTCAGTAAATCCTCAGAGGAACGACAGAAGTCCAAATGTCGTTTAAGCCTTTGTAATTACGATGGAGGTTACAGTCATGCTGGGTGAGTTTTTTGTCTTTCTGGTGTGTGCGTGCCAGCTCAAGTTGAATCTCTCCTTTGTAACTTCATCGCCTGCTGTTTAGCCAAAGTTCATTCTTAGAAAAGCTTGAAAATCCACCGTGGGATTCCACATATGGGAAGAACTGGACTGCAGGGGTACGCACAGAAATACAGAAAGCTTCTGTGTATCAAGTCTCACTTGTTTCTGTAATACCTATCGGTTAATAAATACGAAGTGTGTTTTGTGTGTGTTTGAACACACTTTGTATTTATTATATTCATCAGTTTATTATTAATTTCCCCAAATGGCTGTTGTAGAGTATTCTCTCTCTCTCTCTGTTTTCCTCTTGTATTTTCTTTAATAATAAATATAACGTTTAGCTGGGTAAGCATAGATTCATCTGGTAATTACAAAAGCAGCCCACCACTTATACAGCGAAGACAAAACCACAATGGATGAGACATAGAGGATTGATCCAGACTTTCCTAAATAACTTGGAAATATCCTATTAGTATTGACCAAGGAGGTCTGTGATACCTGGAGAAAGTTATCCATTAGCATTCCCATTCGCTCCCAATGGCAGCGCCTGGGCTGGCGCATTGGGCTAATGGGCTGATGCCACCACAAGACCATTTTGCTGGTTTAAGAGCCCTTAAAAAGAACATCGGTCACTCGTGAAGCTGATGATTCGATGTTGAAACGTCAGCGGTTGTTCACATAAACACATTTTCTATGCATCCATAGGGACGTAAACTTGGCGTACTTACAGCTAACCATTTTAACCAGCTAAATCCTGAGCCCTGGTATTGACTAATCCCGACATTTTAAACTGGTTTCGCTTCAGATTTTAGATTGGACGCCAAGTGGCGACCCAACGCTGTACTAAGATTGTTACGGTGATCATACAAAAGTAATCATAAAATGTCCTTGAAGTACTACCATAAACTACGTTGACCCAAACATATGCAACATAAATAACAAGACAATGGCAGAATAAGAGCAATTTTGCCAATCAGTGGAGAAACCGCTGGACTAACCCGCATGGAACATCATTCAACGTGCGCTGAAAACGTGGCCGAAATGGACGCAAATGGTGACTGGCACTAAGTAACTCTCTTTCTAAATCAGTTCCTGTAATGTGGTAAATATGGTAAATGGTCTGCACTTATATAGCGCCTTTTTAAGCCTTAGCGGTATTCAAAGCGTCTCATTCACCCATTCACACACCAGTGACGGCAGAGCTGCATGTAAGGTGCTAGTCTGCCATTGGGAGCAACTTGGGGTTCAGTGTCTTGCCCAAGGACACTTAGGCATGTGGAGTCGTGTGGGCCGGGATTCGAACCACCAACCCTGCGATTAGTGGCCGACCCGCTCTACCACCTGAGCCACAGCCGCCCATATTACTCCCGATCTACGCTCCTTCCTTGCCCCGCTGTTTTCACAGTATTGGATTTAATACTTTTCCACGTGCCATCACTTCACATGTCACCCCGACGGTTCCCCGGAGTTCCACATGGAGGAAGAGGATTATACGTCTGTCAATTATCTCCTTTCCTCTGGGACGCTGTCGGATCACTGCGGCACGGGCCCGCTCGATGATTTCCAATCACTCATTACAAGACACAGCGGGCGTTATCTGTAGTCGTGTGTACACCTTTAGAGTAACGGAGATGCCTTTCACCCCATTAAGAGACAGAAATGGAGGGAGGGATGCAGTGGGACAAAAATGGGATGAAACTCTGAGAGATAAGGTGTGACCTTTTAATGAAGACGAGTGAACGATAGACCGAAAGATTGAAGATGGATGGGGAAGGCCAATGGAGTGACAGACTAAACGTGTATTTAATCCATCTCTCTAATCTGAAAGAGTGCGTTTAATGCTACAGGGGCAGTTGAGTATTAATCAAGTATTTGATGAATGTAATCATTGCACTAATTGATCTGTTGAAGCCAGCACTCTCAGTGTGAAGACGGGTCATGGGGAACTAGCTTTTGAACGGCTTTCAACGGGACAGGAAGAGAACGTGGCCAGATCAGTCTCTTTTCACACAGCTTGACACACAGATGTTTCGGTCCTTTAATTTTTCGCTGGGTTCCTTGACATCTCTCCAAATCTCTCCCAGTAACACTCTGTCTCCACTTGAGTCTTTCTTGTGCTCATAAATACATCGAGACTGAGTAGCGCTGAGAGTGGCTTTGCAATTTGAACTAAAGTCAACGTGTTGAATTGCATAATTTCCACTCGTTTCTTTGGGGCTCAATCGACAGCATTTGTGGCATAATGTTGATTACCACAAAGAAAAATGGGCCCCGTTCACTCCCATTGTACGTGCCTCACTGTAACCTTGATTCTTGCGCTTTTTTAATGTATATCATCATTATACTGCAAATGGTGTCAAATAAGCTTAACTTGCATTGAACCCGGAATATTCCTTTAAATGTGATGTATTGTGTGCATACTGAATGAAACAGGACATGTTTTAATCCTCCACAGTCATGAAATGTTTGTGTTTCATTCCAGAATGTTGCACGACACGAATGCAGGTTTGCTAAAACATTGGGCGAGTTATTGCATTTTGATTAACAGTTGCATAATGTAATTTCTAATTCTTTGGCATAACATGCACAGATGAGTTGTTGGCGATCAGGAACATGCATTAAGCAAGTAAATGGGTTGAATTTTGATTTTGCATAGACTTTAAACATTTCAGAACAGAGTAAATGCATTTGATTTTAAAATCAGCTACATTGTTGCAGTTGATTCTTGTTGTTTGTGTGATCAAAGTCAACATGGACAGTGTTGCAATGATCCTATCACTATAGCAACAGCTGCAGGGCCCCTGCCGTAAACAACGGCCAATCTCTGCAGCTAACAGCACAGGTATACACACACACAGACACAAACACACACACACACACACACACACACACAGACACACACGCATAGACACACACACAGACACAAACACACATACATACACACACACACACACACTCTCTCACACACACACACATACACACTCTCACACACACACACACACACATACACACTCTCTCACCCACACACACATACACACTCTCACACACACATACATACACACACTCTCTCACACACACACACAGCGCTCAGAAATGCAGCTTAAGGAAGCGTGTTACACAATGTGACATATGGAGAAAGGACACTCAAATATCTGTTCGGTTTCAAAGGAGAATTTTTAACACCTTCTATTGAATTACTATTGCATCCATATTTTAAGTTACTACAAATATGTTTTCCTACTGTACAATCATGCAGATTTATGTCTGTCTAAAGATCAGTCATTTTGTGATGACACAAAACTGTTAAACTGTTAAAATACACCATTTACTCACTCCTCACTCCAGCTACAGTTAATACATGCAGCTATTATGATGGGATTGCATCATATCCTGCAACATCTGGACAGACCAGGGACATATGCAAGAATCCTTTTTGTGGACTTCAGTTCGGCTTTCAACACCATCATCCAGCTATCCTCCAGACTATCTTAGAAATTCACCATTTGTCTGCCATGGTGGAAAAACAAAGTCCCGCCCACATCTGACACCATTGGTTGAGAGCCAATGGACATCATTTGACTCCGCAGAGGCTTCTATATCTTTTATTCTGTCAACACTTTGACCACGTTTACATGCATTTACGACAACAACTTATTTTGGGGTTTTAATGCAATTGACGTAGAAATGACTTCCTTTTGCGGTGGCTATTGTGAGTGTGTCGAGCCAAATAGCAATGACTAAGTCATCCTGGCATGATGGAGAAGGACGAGGGTGGAGTTTTGCTCATGACAACTACTTGGGCGCCACCGCACACTTTTGGGTGAAGAGTGGTGATTGCGTTCATTTGCCCTTACTGCGAGTCAAACCACAGAGCGCCTCTTTGCCGAGGCATGCGCTGAAGATGTAGAAGTCGCCAAAGATTGGAGAGTAGAGCAAGTTAACAACACTTGGGAAGGACGGGGCATGGCGATTCGCAAAAATCGATTCCCAGCCCTCATTACGGAAAGTTGTTATCTGTAATGTTTTCAGATTTCCATTGACTTGCATTCACGATTTAATGCAGTTTGAGAAATAAAGAAACGTTGTTCTGCACGAGTGGCAGGAGCAAACGGCCTTGTTGCATTGGCATCTTTTACCATTCGATATTCAAAAGAACCGCTGAACTCGACCTATAATCCTCTTTTACTTTCTTAAAAAGGAAAGAATGCATTCAGTAGGAAATATTTGACTTAACCCATAACGAGCATAACACGCCGTAAATCCAACATGATCACACGGGAAGTCGGTATGCTGTTTCCGAAAGTTCCGGCACACTAGGATCGGCAACAGATTGCCGACTCACTGGCATGCCCTATCTCCCATCGGACATGTCAACAACAGTGACACGACTGGAAGCATGTTGCGTCAGTTGCATTGGAGACCACAGTTCAATCCCCATTAATTAATCACGTTGGTATAAACAATCACGAGCATGATGAGGAGTTTGCATTTTTATCCCTAACATTGCATTTCGACTCAACTAATGGTTATGGTTAGATTTGGGTTTTGGTTGGGGGGTAGATTAAATAAATTAGGCATCTCTCTTCACGGTTTTACACCCTGTTCAACTGGCTTCTGGCGACCTCTCCTGGATATAAATGTAAGTCACACTTGTTTATATGCTCTGAAACACTTACCGCTAAAAGCTGCGTACACACTGCCAGCAACATCGCGCGTGACAGCGACTGCATCCCATTCATTTTCAATGAGAGCACAGAGACTTCCGGCGACACGAGCTGTCGCGACCGTTGGCGACTAGATGTGGGCGTGTCCAGCGACTCGACAAAGTTGAGACAAGATCAACTTTATTCAAATGAAGAGCGACTTACGGATGCGACAGCCAATAGGAGAGAAGACGGGAGAGCTCACATGATCTCTCTCTCTCTCTCTCAGCTCCTGCAGTAACGGAAAGATGGATGAAAGGCTAATTCTTGCTGTTAGAAATGTTCCAGTGCTCTATGATATGTCTCTTCCCACGTACAAGGACATTTTTAAGAAAAATACTGCGTGGAAAGGTGTAGCTATCTGAGATCGCGGGGATTTTGTGGACCCAGACAGACCGGCGTTTGCGTTTTCGCCACAGATAAACAGCCGCTATGGCAAACAGCACGCCTTGTTTCTCATTCATCTTTGATATAAAGCATTTTATATTTAATATATAAAGTCCATTTATATTTAGTCTTTTCCCTCCAAAATGTTTGTTTTTAGCGGCAAGAAAACTGATTTGCTGTCAAGAGCAATGGAATGGCATCCGTGAATGTCATTTATAAACGTTACTAGGCAACCAGTAGTGGGAACACCCACTAGTGACTTCACCGCCAGCCACTGGCGACCTGCAGCGACAAAGTCGCTGGCAGTGTGTACGCAGCTTTAGCCTCTGGGGGCAGTGTTTTCAAATTCGGTCAACGTATACCGATTTCGGCTAAAGAAAAATCGGCACACACTTGCCGAATTTTATGTGAGATCATGTTGGTAAATTAAGCGCGCAAGTGATGTTCACTTAGATTAATGTAAAAAAATATATAAATATCACATTAAATCTGACCTGACTTTTCAGACTGAAGGCACATCGCAAAATTCAGCTGCTATGTGAACGTAGCCGTTTGTACAGGAAACGCACCCCTGGACGGGTCGCTCAAAACAACCAGTTTAAAGTTTAAAAGTGCTACATTACGCTTGTATAGGATAAATCATTTTTACATGGGGAAAAAACACAACACGCACATCTACTTTACCATAAACCATAAAACATGTCAGAAAAAGCTTCCCTGACTGAAGGGGAAGGAACGGGTCTCTCAGTCTGAAGTATTGGATTTCCAAAATCTAACCCGGTTACAGGCTAAACAGACACAGTCTGACCACACGTCCGTCCAGCTCTTATCCTGCATCTCCTACTCCCATATCCTGCCCCTCTACATAGCGTAGCATGCTAGCAGATTTCCGTTGCACTTTATTGAATTAGCATTGACCTTTCCTTCTCCGACAGACATGACACTGCACCGTATAGATCTCCACGGCTTCTGTAGCCCTCATATAAATACATATTTACTCTCTGCTTCATAAATAAAATCAAATTAGGCAGAGATGTTTGACTCAAATGCATTAAGAGACGTTTAGCATCCGTGCCGAGGGACACCCATTTGGAGGTATCACTTTCATATCAAATTTCTAATTTTGTTTTAGCTGTTAATTTATTTGCTGCTATTGTCCACATTTGCAGGCTGATATACAACATCTTAACCCTTGTGCAACGCTCGGGACATTTTTGTCTTTTTCGTTTTTGTCTTTTAAAGTGTGTATATTTTGGGGAGTTTTGATACGTCAACCTCAGTTCCCATAACACATCTATAACACACTGTGGACACAGAATAGTTTCACTCGGGACCTTCAGGACAAAAATGTCTCCATTGAAACCCATTAAAGCTAATATTTGATCTGAGTGCCATTTAAATATCAAGTCATGAATTCTATTATACTTTCACTCCGGAGCCCGGACTTTAAAATTTAAATGTTTAATATTTTCCACCAGCTGGCGACATTCTTCTCATGTTTATCCTGTGGAGCAAATACAAACTTTTCTCCTATTTTCTGTTTGTTGTATTATAGAGACCTGCAGGACAACTGAATACATGATGCGGGTAAAATTGTGTGTGTGTGTTTGTATTTTGTATTGAAAATGTGTGTGTGTGTGTGTGTCTATGTGTGTGTGCATGTCTGTGTGTGTGTGTGTGTCTATGTGTGTGTGCATGTCTGTGTGTGTGTGTGTGTCTATGTGTGTGTGTGTCTATGTGTGTGTGCATGTCTGTGTGTGTGTGTGTCTATGTGTGTGTGCATGTCTGTGTGTGTGTGTGTGTGTGTGTGTGTGTTTGTATTTTTGTATTGAAAATGTGTGTGTGTGTGTGTCTATGTGTGTGTGTGTGCATGTCTGTGTGTGTGTGTGTGTGTGTGTGTTTTGTATTTTTGTATTGAAAATGTGTGTGTGCGTGTCTATGTGTGTGTGCATGCACGTGTGTCTGTGTGTGTGTGCATGCACGTGTGCGTATGTGTGTATATGAGTGTGTATGTGTGTGTCTATATGTGTGTGTATGTGTGTATATGAGTGTGTATCTATGTGTGTGTGCGTGCACGTGTGTCTATGTGTGTGTATGTGTCTGTGTGTGTGTGTGTGTGTCTATGTGTGTGTGTGTGTCTATGTATGTGTGTGTATGTGTCTGTGTGTGTGTGTGTAAACTATAGTGGCGTGTGTCTAAGCAAACTGTGTATGTAATGGTAGTCAAAACAACAGTGGCATTATATCAGGCAAACTGGTTATTTCATGGATAGACTAAGAACTGAATAATGGCTCAGGTTTTGATTTACTCCCTCTTATGTACTGAGGTGGTGGTGGCGTAGTGGCTAAAGCACAGGGCTGTTAATCAGATGGTCCTTGGTTCGAACCCCACAGCCACCACCATTGTGTCCTTGAGTAAGGCACTTAACTCCAGGTTGCTCCGGGGGGGATTGTCCCTGTAATAAGTGCACTGTAAGTCACTTTGGATAAAAGCGTCTGCCAAATGCATAAATGTACTCGTCTCCATGGAAGTAAAATTACATCAATAGAGAAAAACAACTAATCTCTGATCCAATGTGTCACTTTAAGATTAGGGTCATAGATTAGTGGGTTTACACAGGATAAGAAAGGGATCATATAAGATCAGCCATGTTAAAACACAGATCTGTGATTGCATCGAAACAACCTCACAGTACATGAACATCTCACACGACAACCAACAACTAGGGTTGGGCGATGTCCCCTAAATTGGCAGTTGACGATGTTGACAGTAAAGCGATCGGGGGGGGGTTATATAATTTCATATAATTTTCAAAAATTATAATTTCGTTATTTTACTAACCCAACTAATGACTCGTCGGCGCTTTATCAGTAGGTTGCACGACACGTGAAGCATTTTTTTTTAGCTTTCACTTAAGAAGAGTTGTGCACTTTTTATTTTAATATATCTCTTTACATAAATACTATTTTCCACTTAAAAACTATAATTTAGTTATTTTACTCACTGATGAGCAAAAGGTGGAGGCAGAAATGACCATGTACCTGCAGGAAATGGCCATTGATGGGGAAGAGGATCCGCTGACTTGGTGGAAAACGAACGACAAAATGTTTCCGTTCATGGCAAGATTAGCACGGAAATACCTGTGCATATGTGCTACCAGTACTCCATCAGAGCGGGTCTTCAGCACAGCGGGTAGTGTAGTTACTCCAATCCGCAGCTTATTAAAACCAGATAAAGTGAATGTGTTGGTATTTCTGGCCAGAAACATCGAAATTTAAACATGGTCTATGGTGAAAGATATTAGACTTCTTTACGCATTTTTACGCCATCCGCTGTGGAGCTATTCGATTTTGCATATTATTTTTTAAACGTTCATTTGAGTAGTTCATATGACCACTTTACAATATTTCAATAACATAATTTATTTTGTAGCCTGTGCTGAAGTTAATTGTGCTGCTAATTATAAGTGAAATGTTAATGCCGAGTTTCGGTCTGAGTGTTGTTCCGTTTTCTTGTTCATTATTTGTTGTTCTTCTATGTTTTAATAAATGTGTGTTATTCATATTCACCTTGTTTCTTTCATTTGATTTGACATTATGGATTTATGGCCAAGGAAATGTTTCTTTAAAAGTATTAACCAGACAAAAGTTATTTGACGTTCGCTGGTCTGGGTTTATCTTAAACTGCCGCTTCAGTGTATACAAGAGCTATGTGACAATGAGCAAGATTTCCTGAGACACTACAACTACTAATAATTAATTAATAAAGGCTATTTTCTTGTAGCCTACAACATAAAATATTTTAATCTAAATGTACAGTGTAAGACATGTAAAAAAAAGACAAGAAGCTAACAATGTCAAGATCAATATTTGTGTAGCCTGCCTGACACGGTATTTTCACAGACTAACACGTCACGCCTCTGGCATATACTACAGTATTTAAAATAGCATATATGCATTAGTTATATTCTCAATTTAATTTACAGAGCAATCCCTGCAAAGTTTTTAGGTTAACTATAGAAGAGACTAGGATTAGTGAGTCACACTAGCAAGACTCGCAAAAGGGGGCGTGGCATCACGATGGTGGCTCTACATCGTGATGTTGGTCAGCCATCACGATGGACGATGATATCGTCCATCGGCACAACCCTAAAACATAACACACTGTAGAAACGGCAGAGGTGGAGACATGTTCCTGAAAGGATGTGCACAACAGCAGACTGTGCTCATAGTAAAGCCGGTTCTCTGGGATTAGATTTGCTGTTCTGAATTACAGATTAGATTTATGAGTTTCCTCATGTTTTCTCTGGGATCAGAGGACAGCAGGGATGAGCTTCCCAGTCTTTATAAAGAACACCATCCAGTCACTCGATGGCTCGAGATTATGTGGATGAACCTTTGCACTCAATAAATAAATGACACTGTATGTTGCATGTAGAAATGAAGAATATTTGGGGATCGTTAAGATCATTAGTTTTATGACAAGCACATTTGACCCCTAAATTTTCATTCTTGTAATACATCCAGACTTTTGTTTTTATTTATTATTATTATCATTATTGTAAATATTTACAGTAGGACAGGAACATTTTATGAATAATATATAATTTTATATATATATATATATATATATATATATATATTTTACTATTATTTATTTCTTTGTGATTTAAAAAAATATATATTTTCATGAAAATTAAGCACATTTTTATCACAAATTATCATTACGTTAATGCGCTCAGACATTTTTTTTATTTTTTTTATTTGTATAATATTAATTGAATTATTATTACTTGTAAAAAAATAAAAACTTTTAAAGTATATAAAAATAATTATATTAAAATATTAATTCAAAATATTAATCAATTATTATTCTCATTAATGTAATACTAGAGATGAACCGATCGACCGGCCAGGGACCGGAATCAGACGATTTTCCGCATGCTCAACCCGGACCGGTGACCGGCCGGTCAGCCTCACGTCTTTCCGATTCCAAGCCGGTCTGTTTTGTTGCCAGCGGCGCAGGCAGTAACGTCACAGCCGCATGTAAACATGTCGTTGGCGTGGAAGATCTTCACTGTGAGTGAAGAATACATAAAGTTCGCAATGTGTAATAATTATAAGCCTAAAGTAAACCGCGGGGGAACAACCACGATAACTTTCAGAACAACAAACCTAATTAGACATTTATAACACCATCACCAGCTGAAAATGGCCATTTTAAAAAAGAAGCTAAAAAAGGGCAAGCGGCTAAAGCTAGCCAGAGCTCAGAGTCAGCAGCGTCTCCTATCTTTCCTTGGTATGAGCAGCGAAAAGACCAAAGCAATTACGAAGGACCAGCCGTTCTCCATATTTGAGGACAGAGGGTTCAGAAATCGGATCCTCAGCCCAAAATACACAGTAATTTTCCGACGTTGTTGTTTAATCTCGTGTCGCACACGCAGTCTGTTACAGGCCGATCCCGAAGCAGCAATCAGTTTAACAACTAATATTTGGACATCTAACGTTTAATGTCAATGTGGAGCGTATTGGACACTTCAGTTTTGGCTTGTAATCTTTGTAATCTCTCTCGATCTCGCTCGCTCTCTCACTCGCTCTCTCTCTCTCTCGCTTTCACTCACTCTCTCGCTCGCTCTTTCTGTCTGTCTGTCTGTCTTGATCGCGCTCGCTCTCTCACTCTCGCTCTCTCGGTCTCGATCTCTCACTCGCTCTCTCTCGCTTTCACTCTCTCGCTCGCTCTTTCTGTTCTGTCTGTCTTGATCGCGCTCGCTCTCTCTCACTCGCTCTCTCGGTCTCGATCTCTCTCTCACTCTCTCTCTCTGTCTCGATCTCTCACTCGCTCTCTCACTCGCTCTCTCTTGCTTTCACTCACTGTCTCGCTCGCTCTGTCTTGATCTCTCTCTCACTCGCTCTCTCTGTCTCGATCTCTCACTCGCTCTCTCTCGCTTTCACTCACTCTCTCGCTCGCTCAATTGCTCACTCTGTCTCGATCTCTCTCTCGCTCTCGCTTTCACTCACTCTCTCGCTCGCTCGCTCTGTCTCGATCTCTCTCTCACTTGCTCTCTCTGTCTCTATCTCTCACTCGCTCTCTCTCTCTAAATATTAATTTATTTCCTACATATTAATAATTTCAAAAACATATTTTCATATTTATATAATTGTATATAATGCATTATTTTTATTATTAATAATAATGTCATTTATTTTCCTGATATTTTTCATTTATAATACTAGTTTTAAGTTTTATTTATTTTTATTTAATAAAATGTGATTTTATTTTACTTATTCATCAATACATTTTACTTGTATTCAACATATATTATTAAATAAATATGTATTTTATTTAACTTTATTTTTTATTAATATCTTAATATTTAATATAATTTATAATATTTTACTTACTTATTATTAAATAAAGGCTAATATTACTTGACTTATTTTTTTGCAGGTTGATAATTTGGAAGACCGTTTATGTAAGAATACAATTTTAACTGTTGGCTTAATCCAGCCTAAGATGGTTTTCTGGTTTGAGCTGGTTTAAGACACATCTAGCGTAAGTTTAATGTCCATGTGGAGCGTATCGGACACTTTGGCTTGTAATCTTTGGAATTGTTTTGATAAACGAGTAAAAAAGAGAAAAAGCTCAATTTATAAAATAGTGGAAAATGGATCAGTTTTTGGACTCATTGCAGTTAATTGTCAGAGAAGATCCTGTAACTTAGTGCAGTTTGGCGGAAATTGTAGCTTAATAATTTATTTTATTCTGAAGAACAGTTGATTTTTGTTTGTATATGCGGTCAATAATTATTATTATAATTTTTTATTTTTTATTTTTTTTTAAACAAAATACAATTTCTTTACATTTTTGGTGAGATTGACGTTTGCTCTCTTTTCCGAAACTAAAATAATTTAGATTATTTTTGGAATCATTATAAATTTGTTTTGGTTGTGTGACATTATTTTTAATAACAAATAAGCATATTATCACCATAAATCAAGACATTATTCTCATTCCTGTAATACAACAATTATTTACTGTGTTACAGGAACTCTTGGAAGAACGATACAAATGATGTCACAATGCAAAACATCATAATGCATCTAAAAATAGATCTCTGAGACAGAGGATGATTTATATATTAAGGATGCATCGTGTGAGGAGGTCACATGCTTCACTTTGAGTAATAAAAACTCGTTTTATTAACAGACTGAGATGTCCTAAACTTTCAGATTCGCTGAGCTGAAGTTAATTCCAAATATAGTGTCGCTCTCTGCCACTGGACGGTGAGTTTGAGCATCACTCAGAACAGACGCAGGTGCTCGCTCTTAAGAGCCCCACAGCAGACAATATCCCCGACGGCACCCAATGCACTTCAGTTACTGGTCAGTGAACAATGAAGAATGTTCTAGAAACACTTGTCATGTTGATGTAGCAGCTGCACGCCCAACGTGCCTGCGAGAGGCGATGGGGTGAGGCGATTACGAGCGGCTGGTGGGAAAGCAAAGAGTCCGACGGCCTTTTCGCAATTGGCAAATCGATTTTCAGAGGCGTTCTGATCACAGTCTTCAGACGAGATTATTGAACGGGTCAGGAGGAGAACAGGGGCCACAGATCTGCGGATTTGCACTTTTTAATCAAGGAGGATTTTAGCCACCACCTTCAGCCCAGATGGTCAGACAGATTCTTACACAGAGCCCCTGAAACTGGAGCTAAAGCAGCGAAACTCATTTCAGAGAGAGAATCTGCATCATTGGTCCTCCATGGAGATGCGGGACTCTGATGCTCTCACTCTGTCAATTTTCAATTTTTTAAAAGTTCTTTATTGGCATGATTGTGTTTACATGTGTCTCGATCTATCTCGATCTCTCTCTCCTCGCTCTCACTTGCTCGCTCGCTCTCTCTCGCTCGCTCTGTCTCGATCTCTCTCTCTCTCTCGCTCGCTCTCTCGCTCTCTCTCGATCTCTCTCTCTCGCTCACTCTCTCGCACTGTCTCGATCTCGCTCACTCTCTCGCTCTGTCTCGATCTCGCTCGCTCACTCTCTCGCTCTGTCTCGATCTCGCTCTCTCTCGCTCTGTCTCGATCTCGCTCGCTCTCTCTCTCGCTCTGTCTCGATCTCGCTCGCTCTCTCTCTCGATCTCGCTCGCTCACTCTCGCTCTGTCTCGCTCGCTCACTCTCTCGCTCTGTCTCGATCTCTCTCGCTCTGTCTCGATCTCTTCGCTCACTCGATCTCTCTCGATCTCTTCGCTCTGTCTCGATCTCGCTCGCTCACCCTCTCGCTCGCTCACCCTCTCGCTCGCTCACTCTCTCGCTCTCTCGCTCACTCACTCTCTCGCTCTGTCTCGATCTCTCTCGCTATCTCCCTCGCTCTGTCTCGATCTCTCTCGCTATCTCGCTCGCTCTGTCTCGATCTCTCTCACTCGCTCTCTCTCTCTCTAAATATTAATTCATTTATTTCAAAAACATATTTTCATAATTACATAATTGTAAATAATGCATTATATTTATTATTATTAATAATAATAATAATGTCATATATTTCCCTGATATTTCATTTATAATACTAGTTTTATTTATTTTTATTTGACATAATTTGACTATTTATCAAATAAATATTTATCTTATTTTATTAAATAAAATGTGATCATATTTTACTTGTATTCAACATATATTATTAAATAAAGACTAATATTACTTGACTTATTTTTTGTATTTTTTTGCAGGTTGATAATTTGGAAGTGTTTGCTTAATCCAGCCTAAGATGGACTTCTGGTTTTAGCTGGTTTAAGACGGCCTTTCAGTGTTGCCAAACTGGTGTTCAGCTGGTTGGCAAGTAGGTCTTCTAGCCCTGCCTAGCTGAACAAAATGCACAGATCCCTCTAAAACCAGCCAACAGACCAGTCTGACAAGGTTAGGAGACCAGCTTAGACCATCAAATCAGCAAAGGGAGTAGAGGTGTTGTTCTTGATAGTGTCATGCTCAAGTGTGTTATCTTGTCATTTTGTCTATTCCCTGCTGTTTAAAAAAAATGCAAATAAAAAAAGCCTTGGCTGGTTTGCTGGTCTTAGCAGGTCTTCCAACCTGGCCATGCTGCTCTTCATTCTAAGCTGGTTTGCTGGTTTTAATTAGTCTTACAGCCTGATCAGGGCAGTCTGGTTTTCACAGGTTTTTAACCGAGCACCAGCTAGACCAGCTAAGACCAGCGAACCAGCTTAGGTTGGTTTACGATAATTTTTTAGTAGCAGGGAATCAACCACATGTGAACAACATGACAAGATAACACACACATACACTCAACATATCAACAACAATGTTTGTCCCTATTTCCTGTGGTCCGTCGAGGCACTTCCTCTCCGCCCTCTGTTATGATCGACACTGGATAAGATGTGTGTGTGCGCTGAGACAATCGCTTCCCAATTACAGCAACTCGTTCCCTGCGATTCCTCAAGCTGCTGCCATGTGACACATTAATTAACAAACCTTCTTATCGTAGTTCAGCAGGAAAATAAAATAAAGAAAAGCTGGAAAAATGCAACAAGCTGAGGTTATCAAGCAAACTCACGCCCACACATGAACACATACAAGACCGGCGTGTTTTTAACTTCAGCTGTCATTCTTTGCCTAAGAACAAGGTTTGAGTTTAGAAATGGGAGGAGGTCACAGGTCACAAACATTTATATTTGAAGCTTTTTTGTACAGAATGAAATGAATCAAAAACAAAATAATTGCTCGCTGCAGCGTGAAAGTAGGTAAATCATGCGCACAGCAAGACAGAGATACATAAATGATCCCTCTAATTAAGCAAAACCAGAGCGGCATTTGCTCGACAGCTTCCCTTTTGATTATTATTTGAAC
Organism: Xyrauchen texanus; assembly: GCF_025860055.1. Taxonomy (NCBI): domain Eukaryota; kingdom Metazoa; phylum Chordata; class Actinopteri; order Cypriniformes; family Catostomidae; genus Xyrauchen; species Xyrauchen texanus. The sequence continues at coordinate 36,404,019 of NC_068314.1, forward strand.
TGTAGGTGGCTTATGGCCCACAGGAAACTAAAGCCACTTCCTGCTGGGAGACAGCATGTCTTCCCGTCCCTCCCTTCTGTACGGTTATCTCTCTCTCCTCTCGATCTCTCTCACTCGCTCTGTCTCACTCACTCGCTCTCTCTCGATCTCTCTTGCTTGCTCTTTCTCGGTCTCTCTCTCTCGATCTCTCTCTCACTCGCTCTCTCCTCGATCTCTCTCGATCTCTCTCGCTCGCTCTGTCTCGATCTCTCCGTCTCTCTTGCTCGCTCGCTCTGTCTCGATCTCTCCGTCTCTTGCTCGCTCGCTCTGTCTCGATCTCTCCGTCTCTCTCGCTCGCTCTGTCTGTCTCAATGTCACTCGATCTCTCTCGCTCGCTCTCTCCTCTCGATCTCTCTCACTCGCTCTCTCCTCGATCTCTCTCGATCTCTCTCGCTCGCTCTGTCTCGATCTCTCCGTCTCTCTTGCTCGCTCGCTCTGTCTCGATCTCTCCGTCTCTTGCTCGCTCGCTCTGTCTTGATCTCTCTCGCTCGCTCTGTCTCGATCTCTCTCGAACTCTCTCGCTCGCTCTGTCTCGATCTCTCTCGCTCGCTCGCTCTGTCTGTCTCAATGTCACTCGATCTCTCTCGCTCGCTCTCTCCTCTCGATCTCTCTCGCTCGCTCTCTCTGTCTCTATCTCACTCGATCTCTCTTGCTCGCTCTGTCTCGATCTCACTCGCTCTCTGTCTCGATCTCTCTCGCTCTGTCTGTCTCGCTCACTCGCTCTGTCTGTCTCGCTCGCTCTGTCTCGATCTCAGTCTCTCTCTCTCGCTCGCTCTGTCTAGATCTCACTCGCTCTCTCGATCTCTCTCGCTCTGACTCGATCTCTCAGTCTCTCTCGCTCTGTCTCGATCTCTCTCACTCACTCGCTCGATCTCGCTCGCTCGCTCTCTCTCTCTCGATCTCTCGCTCTGTCTCGGTCTCAGTCGCTCGCTCTCTCGCTCTCTCTAAATATTAATTCATTTATTTCCTACATATTGATAATTTCAAAAGGCGTCCCTTTCCTTTTTACCGACGTGGCACTCTGTCCCGTATCCGAACTCCCACATGAGCACCTTGGCCCGTGTGTCATCATATGACCTCCTTTTTATTTTATGCTTTTATCCAATTCCTTATCTTTCCTCAAAATCTTCCCAAGAGAGGGTCAGCCAACAATGAAGAACATCAAAAAGAGCAGATGATATAAAGGAATAAAAGAAGAAGAAAAAAAAAGAAAATCGCTAAATTGAGACAAATCATTTCTTACATGGAAGAAAAGGCTATACATACAAGCGCACTGTTAGCCCAACGGGTACAAGCGGCTTTCATCTGTCTCTCTCTCAAATCCCTCTGCAAGTACGACCTCCCAGAGAGAGGTCGTGTTCGGCTCTCTCAAACGCAGCTTGAGGATGAAGGGCTGATGATAGAGAGCAGAACCCAGACAATCTTCCATAGCTGTCAGAACAGGAAGTCATCATTCATAGAGCATGATAGTCAGACGAGTGAACTGCTCGTGCTTTATATAGCCAAAATATACAAGCTGATCCTGGTTGAGTTATGCACATATTCTCCTTGTATTTCATGCATCTAGTTCACTGTGTGAGTTGCATTTTAATTAGGGCTGGGTGATGTTTAATATATTGCAATATATGCAGGTTATAAAATGAAGTGGCATTGCATGTTTCAATGCATTTTTTTATTTGGCAACCACGTTACGTAAAGAGCATGTCATTAGACTTGTTACATGATGGCGTTAGAAACTTCCTATATATATATATACATACACATGGATCTCGTCTGACGAGAAGGGGAGGAGCAGTTCTGTCCACAAGGGGACGGAGGAACGTTTGAGGACTGGGCGACAAGTTCTTCTCGCCCTTTCCCTCTTCCAATGCTTCCCCTTGTCTCTCCACAGCGTTTATCCCCCCCAGAGGTGGAGGGCAGTTAGTTTGACCGGTGGCGCCCCGGCCTGAATCAGGCGGGGGAAGAGTGTGTCGAGGGGGAGGGGCGTGGGCGTGGCCGTGCCATGACGGAGCACGGAGGCTCCGGTTCGAGAGAGAGAGAGAGAGAGACGCATGTGGCCGTGCTGCACATTTGTTTATTTTGGTTTTAAGTTTACCATTAATGACTATGTTTACTGTTCAGCCGGTTCCCGCCGCCTCCTTGCCCGTCCCTTATGTTACTATATATATATATATATATATACACACATATCCCACAAAATTATACATCCCAATTATATTCATGGAGAAAAGGAAAGTTTTGCTGGAACAGACTGTGTAGAAAAGTGCATTATGTTTTCTATTGTAGTACCTTTAATGAATGCAATGCTAGATGAACACACACACACACACACACACACACACAAGAGCACACACACACGAGCACACACACACGAGCACACACACACACACACAAGAGCACACACACACGAGCACACACACACACAAGAGCACACACACACACACGAGCACACACATGAGCACACACACAAGCACACACACACACAAGAGGACAGATGGGTAGGAGTGGCAGAGGGCCAGGAAGTGCGGACATACCATCATAATCTCCTTGTGGGGTATCATCGTCACGGCGATGCTGGGCAACATGTTTCCCCTATAGACTATGAGAGGTGCAGGTTGACACATGCATACTTAAACTCTCATTCTCTCAAACAGAGGAAACACACACACACACACTCACAACAGAGGCATGTGCCAAAAACAGGGCAGGAGGGTTTCTGTTCGCCTGAAGGGAGATATGACTTCCTGCCGTAACCAAGCAAACACTCAATCGCAGCACAGCCTCACAAGCTAAACTCACTACAAACTCAAATTGTTCTTGAATGCTAAAATGACACAAGATCATGTCTGATGAGCCAAACAGAATTACCCTTTTACAGTCGTTCTCTTCCGCAAAATCAGATCAAAGAGTTTTGTTGATCATACTGCACTTTAAATGTATTGTTCGGTCCAGTACTCAACGCATATAACTTCCTGTTTCAATTGGAAATTGCATCACCTGCGTCAACTCAGGAATTAAATCTGCACTCGTCAAGCCATTTCATGAGGTCTTCAACACCCAACTCTGCCAAAGTCCCTTTGGAGGCAAGTCGATCCACTCAGTGCCATCTTGGGAACGCTCCCGGATAACAAGCAGGCATAAAAGCAGAGCTCCTATATTCTTGAATGGGAAAACACGGAAAATCCCAAAAATGTATGCTGGGGCGGAGCTAGGGGGTGGCCCCCTTGGGGGTTGCCGTGGCAACCATGGACCGAAGCCCGTCCACCCCTTTCGCAATTGCTGTTTTAATCATTTTTCTGGTCATTTTTTGGCACGATTTAGTTCTTTAGAGGTGAAATCATCTCTGTACAAACTCAACATGTGCGCACACCAAGGTCGCCAAACCTCCCCGTCCCGGGTGTCATTGTACCCCCCTCCAGCTGTGCCACCACAGACCGATCGCTTGCCCCTGCCTGGCCACCCTTTTGAAATACTCCTGGTTCTGCCCCTGAATGTATAGTCAAGTGTACGATCAAAGGACATATTTCAAATCAGCAGTAAAATATGACAATAGTATCAGCAACTGAGCTTCTTCAGCCCAGATCACGCAAAATAAATAGGCTCCTGGGAATGATACGAACCTTAAAGTGGTTATGATCGGTCAAATTAGCTCAAAGGCATTAGCATAAACGTTCTTTAGTTCTTAATGATTCGTATAACATCACCAGAGTCGTTGGTAAGACGTTGCAATCTGAAACGGAGGCTACGGAAAGTGGACCTGCTCCCAATCGGACACAGACATGGAAAAGGATATATAGATTGGGGACTGATTCCAGTTAGACGACAAGGTCCTTGCGACTCGCTGCAAGTATGTTGTTGCATTAAACAGGAGCTGTTTATCTCAGAAGAGGCCAGCGTGGACAATAGGGACATAATGGATAATTCATAATGGATGGAGAGAGCGATAGAGAACGGAAATATTGAGAATGCGGTTTTGATAACTGATTGTTGATGACTGAACACTTGAAACAAGGTCTCCAATTTGTGTCCTCCTCACAAAAGCTCTGCGTATCTGAAGCAACCTCAGGAAACAAACAATGAGGCCTGATTATTATCAATCGCCCCATCAGAAAGGCCGTCAGTCCTCGGAAATCGACAATCTTTGAGTGCCTGTTTAAACTCAGTCTCTCGCTTCAATGCAAACTTTATAAACCTCCCACCAGACTGATCCCATTTCTCATGTCTCATCACTGGTCTTAACAGCTCACTAATTAAGCCAAACGTAATTATACACCCAACAATGCCTTCAAGAAAAAGGTTAAAACTAAAATGTGAGTCGAATCGCCCAGGGAGTCGACACGGCGTATTAATTAATCTAACATACTGAACGTGTGCTTATCAAAGTTCTGAACTTAATAATCAACCAAGAGGAAAAGAAAGCGGGAGAGAGAAATCAACTGCTCGGCATCTTAAAAACACATCAGACTAATAGGCAAAACTGCTTACCTGAGGCCGCAGGCAATAGTTCAAGAGGTCACTTTGAAGTCGGCATGAAACGGCATCCACAGACCATTTAACATCCATGATGTCATGCATTTCAGAGTGAAAGCCAGAACAGAGTTTTGGAGGCAGAACGAGTTCTTACATTGCACAATCATGCACAATAACACCAGGAACGTGCAAAGGAATAAAGCCTAAAGTCTATAATTCTCTCATCATTTACTCCCTTTAACTCAAACTCATCTGACTTTCCTCCTTCAGCCGAAAACGAAGATATTTTGAAGAAAGCATGAGGTGTTTTTGTGCATACAATGCAAGTCACAAGTTCAAAACTTTAAAGGGACAGTTCACCCAGAATGAAAATGCTCTCATCGTGTACTCGCCCTCATGCCGTTTGACTTTCTTTCTTGTGCAGAACACAAACTGAGATTTTCAGAAGAATATCTCACGCTCTGTAGGTCCATATAACGCAAGTGTTTTTACTATAAATTCTCCTCCCTGCCCAGTAGGTGGCAATATGCATGACAAATGTGAATCACGTGAAAGTAAAAAAAAAAGGACTTTTCACCCACACCTATCATATCACCTCTGAAGACATGGATTAAACCACTGGAGTCGTATGGATTACTTTTATGCTGCCTTTATGTGCTTTTTGGAGCTTCAAAGTTCTGGCAGGGCTGGACTGGTAATCTGACATACCGGGCAATTTCCCGGTGGGCCGACGCACTTTGGGGCGGACTGGCCATTGGGAGAACCAAGTGAGCCGTTGGGTTGTCCACGAAACGGGCCGCGATAAGCTAAAATGAGCCGCCGCATTATGCAGAACGGACCACAAAATTTGGTTGAAGATTTGATATATATATATAATTCACATATACGCTCAAAACATATTTTAGCCTGTTTTTAAAATTTAGACATTTCAATAAAAATACAAATAAATAAATAAATAAAAAATATATTCACTGAATTGTTTAATGTCTAACAAAATGATATAAATGAAACCATAAATATTACATTTTATTTTATAAAAAATATATATATTCAATTTGATGGAATTTTCTTATGAAATTATATTGTCTAATTTATTTAGATTTATTTTGTCTGTTAAATGACAAACTATTATGTGTGTTTATTCCTCACAGCCTCATTTTCATTGGTGTAAAATGAATTATGGCCTCTACCTCATTAAGGTTCATTGACTTTACATACGGTCTGGCGAGGAAGTCCACAAAAGCCCTCAATAATGAGGATAAACACGCATTATCAGATGTGTATCTGCCCGTTACACTTACACACAACCGGAATGCACTATAGATCACGCCTGACAGGAAACACAAGCAGGTTTCTGCATTAGTACGGCAGTCTACATCTGGAGCTGTCAGATTTGCTTTATGAACTCATATGTGAAAATCTCTCAAGCACTGTTAAACTATATTAATCTGCTGCTGATGTTCTGCGGTTATTGGATGTAAGCGTTTACAGCCAGTGTCTGATTTAAACACCGTCTCTGCTCAAATCTGATAGTCTTCATAAAGTATTGTTCTGTTATTAGATGCTAAAATAAGATTCATTGTTGCCCAGAAAAACTAAATCCAACACTCTTCTAAAGGCTCTCCTAAGAGACGACTGCCTGTGTGTGTGTGTGTGTGTGTGTGTGTGTGTGTGTGTGCATATGTGTGTGTGTGTGCGCATGTGTTAGTGTGTGTGTGTATGTGCGCATGTGTTAGTGTGTGTGCGTATGTGTCAGTGTGTGTGTGTGTGTGCGTGTGAGTGTATGTGTGTGTGTGCGTGCGTGCGTGCGTATGTTTAAGTGTAAGTGTGTGCGTGTGGATATGTGAGTGTTAGTGTGTGAGTGCATGTGTGAGTGTTAGTGTGTGTGTGAGTGCGCGTGTGTCTGTAAGTGTGTTACTGTGTGTGAGTGTGGGTGCGTGCGTGCGTGCGTATGTGTTAGTGTGTCTGTAAGTACGTGTGTGTAAGTGTGTGCATATGTTAGTGTGCGAGTTTGTGTATATGTCTGTAAGTGTGTTACTGCGTGTGAGTGTGAGTGCGTGCGTATGTGTTAGTGTGTCTATTAGTGCGTGTAAGTGTGTGCATATGTTAGTGTGCGAGTTTGTGTATGTGCGTGTAAGTGTGTTACTGTGTGTGAGTGCGTGCATGAGAGTGTGTGTGTGTAAGTGTGTTACTGTACGTGCGTGCGTATGTGTTAGTGTGAGTGCGTGTGTGCAAGTGTGTTACTGTGCGTGAGTGTGAGTGCATGCATGAGAGTGTGTGTGTAAGTGTGTTAATGTGAGTGTGTGCGTGTAAATGTGAGTATGCATGTGTGAGTGTGTGCGCGTGTGTGAGTGTGTGTGTGTGTGTGAGAGAGTGTGTGTGCAAGTGTGTGAGTATGTGTCTGTCTGTATGTGTGTGTGTGTGCATGTGTGTGCGTGCGTAAGTGTGTGCATGTGCATGTGAGTGAGTATGCATGTGTGTGTGTGTGTGTGTGTGTGAGAGAGTGTGTGTGCAAGTGAGTGTGTGTCTGTCTGTATGTGTGTGTGTGTGTGCGCGTGTGTAAGTGTGTGCATGTGAGTGAGTATGCATGTGTGAGTGTGTGTGTGTGAGAGAGTGTGTGTGCAAGTGTGTGTCTGTCTGTATGTGTGTGTGTGCGCGTGTGTAAGTGTGTGCATGTGCATGTGAGTGAGTATGCATGTGTGTGTGTGTGTGTGTGTGTGTGAGAGAGAGTGTGTGTGCAAGTGTGTGAGTGTGTGTCTGTCTGTATGTGTCTGTCTGTATGTGTGTGTGTGTGTTGACAAAAACATTATTTCCAACCTTTATGTCAAAGCACTTGAACGATTGATAAGGTCAAAAGCAAAAGATCATAAAGAACAAGTGTGCAAGTTGGGCATGAGTGTGAATTTACTGCCACTGACTCCCTCTCAGGAAGTTTTTCAGAAACGAGCCCTTGACCGCTTTCCGTGTGAGGTATAAATGAGCTTCCTTCTAGATTAATACCTCTTAATTTCTTTATTCCAGCACTGGCCGGGTGTGAATTGCCCTGAACAGCGTCGAGCACACGTCAAATAATGGTGTTTCTTTTTTTCTTCATTTAAGAGCAAGAGGAGATGACGAGCGAGCGGCCAATGATAGCAAAGGAAAATGAGTCTGCGGCTCCGGCAGGTCCCTTCTTAATCACGATCACACGGTAACGTGTGAAGAATAAGCCATTACTTATACAAACAGAGTATAATTAGTCACCACGGCGACAGGGGCGGCAGGCTAATGTCACAGATTTATGGTTTGCTCGCTCAGAAGGCAAAGGACACAGTGTCGTTATGACTCTCAAATATCATAACCTAACGAGGTTTCTGCTTAATTACAGGAAACAGAGAAGGTAAGCGGGTATTTTGGGCACATTAATGCTGGGCAATACAGCTGAAACACAAATCTCTATATATTCAGGCTTTTAATGATATTCAACACATACAGTAGCTCTAGATTTATGGATTTGCTGCAGAAATGGCTTAAAAGGTGCTTTATTATTATTATTTAATTTTTTTCTCTCAAAACAATAATTGTTGACAAACTGATTGAAAAAGTTTAATTAAGAAAAAAATGTAATTGAAATAAACACAAGAAAGATTTTTCATTCAATTCAAACATTAAATATTTTTTTATTTTGATTTATTAAATATTTCTCAATTTGATGGTATTTTGTTATGCAATGGAAATGCATAAATCTTTTTGAGTGCATAAAACTATTCATGATAATAGATTGCAAAAAATACATATATATAAAGTAAAAAATATATTTTTTTAATGATGATGCAAATAAATAGCTGAAAATAATTATGATGTTGTCCACACTGTTTTTGTAAAAATAACATGAGAAAGAATGAGATTTAATTCATATTAATAATAAAAAGCAACATTTACCTACATGTTTTTTTATTAAATATTTGTATGTAGGAAAAACAAGTTTTTTGACTGATGATGCAAACAAATAAAAGAATCAGAGTTCTGATGAATGGTATTGAATCAAACGTACCACCTGTAAGTTTTAATATTATTATTATATTTTTATTATTATGCTGCTGAAGTTCCAAATGAGATTTTTTTTGTCCGTTTTGTCATCTTGTCCACACTGTTTTCTTTTCTTCTTTTTTTCACAAAATTAACTAAATAAACTATATATATATTAGAATTATTTAAAATAATAACAATAAACAAACATCCTTAATATAATTTAAAGAAAATATTTCCATATGGGAAAAAAATACAAAGAAAACAAAAATATATATAAATTATAATTATTTTAATAATAAAAATAAACAGCAACATTTATCTTAATATAATTTAAAGAAAAAAAATATATAAATATTGCTGTTTATTTATTATTAATATATCTTAATATAATAATAAAAAAAATATATATATATATATATATATATATATTAATAATAAATAAACAGCAACATTTATCTTAATATAAAATATATATAATTAATATATATATATATATTAATAATAAATAAACAGCAATATTTATCTTAATATAATTTAAAGAAAAATATATATATATATTAATAATAAATAAACAGCAATATTTATCTTAATATAATTTAAAGAAAAAAATATATTAATAATAAATAAACAGCAATATTTATAATAATATATATATATATATATATATATATATATATATATATATATAATAAATAAACAGCAACATTTATCTTAATATAATATATATATAATTAACATATATATATATATATATATATATATATATATATATATATATATATATATATATATATAATATATATATATATATATATATATTAATAATAAATAAACAGCAATATTTATCTTAATATAATTTAAAGAAAAAAATATATATATATATATATATATATATATATATATATATATATAATAATAAATAAACAGCAATATTTATCTTAATATAATTTAAAGGAAAAAATATATATATATTAATAATAAATAAACAGCAACATTTATCTTAATATAATTTAAAGAAAAAAAAATATATATATATATGTATATATATATATATATATATATATATATATTAATAATAAATAAACAGCAATATTTATCTTAATATAATTTAAAGGAAAAAATATATATATATTAATAATAAATAAACAGCAATATTTATCTTAATATAATTTAAAGGAAAAAAATATATATATATTAATAATAAATAAACAGCAACATTTATCTTAATATAATATCATTTTATATAAAATATTTCCATACGGAACAATATAAATATAATGCAAATAAATATCTGAATCAGTTTTGAATCAATATATTCAAGCAACCAGTTTGAACTGATTCATAGAAATCAATTGTACGATTTTGCCACAGAAACGGTCCAAAACATCTGACTTAACGCTTTCATACAAGTCGCGAGACAAGGAAGAATCGTAAAATGAAGTCTGTACGAAACGTAAAAGCCAAATAAAGCATTTCACGTTGCAAATATATCATGAATCTTCAATTGCACGTTGATGTGCGTCGGTGAGTTTGGGAACATTCATCTAATGCAATATCAGCACCGTGAACACCGGCATCATCTCATCCTTAACAAGACTTCAGGCCCACATACACTCATCGTTATACAACGTTAATCCCTTAAATCTCAAAAATGAAGGACACTCTTGATATTGCCCTTAAAAACATGTGCAGACTTTCTGTGGGATTGTGTTAGCTTAGAGGGCTAAACTGCTTTCTGAGTAACGCTAGGCCACAAAACAACAGCGATGACAAGAGAGACAGTATATGAATGCAAAGACTCCAGATAATTTCCCTCTCCAAATGTTTCTTCTGACATTCACATGCATCACTTGTGTCAGGCTGTTTCAGGACTAATAAGTGATTTCAGGGTGATGAAATAATTATCTGTAGCATCAAGTAAAGGCAGAGTTGCACAGGGAGGAAGGTGCAATATGTGAGCTCGGGAATTCCCAAATAAAGTTCCTTTCATGAATAAAAAGTTCACTTCCTCGTTCTAGTTTCAACTGAACACGGTCACAGCACTGATTATACACATTTACGGAGATATCTAGATAATTCCGGCTTTCTTGATGAATCAAATTGAGATGTAAACAATAGCACGGCCGTTAATCACATTTACAAGACAGGTGTGATTTGGAAATATGAACCAGTGATTCCCCATATGGTCCCTGTTTAGGTATTTTGCGTGAGAATGTGTTAATTAAGAGTTCTCCACCGAGGCTAACCACACCAGCTGTTGCCGTTAGCGACAGCAACATGACGTTTACAAACAATTACGTAAACATTGGAAACATACTGTAACAGAGTATCCATGGTAACGGTATTTTCCTTGCGTTTTCAAAGGTGATACATTAATACATAATAAATAAATACAATAGATTATTATATACATACTAGTACAAGTATTAAAGGAATATTCCGGGTTCAATACACGTTCAGCTCAATCGACAGCATTTGTGGCATCATGTTGATGACCACAAAATTAATTTCGACTTTTAATTTCATTAAAAAAAAGCACATGTGTGTTCCAGTGGGACGCTTACAATGGAAGTCAATGGGGCCAAATTATGGAGGGTTTAAATGCCGAAATGTGACGCTTATAGTTTCATAAAAGCACTTGCATTAATTCATCTGTTAAAACTCGTTGTTTAAATTGTCGTTTTAGGGTTTAAGTGTTTGTTGACGTTCCATCGTCATGGCAACAATGTTGTAAAACTGTCTACAACTTTTCACAGATGTTGTTAGTATTGTGCCTATACGGTGAGTATTTTAACGATTACAGATTCGAATCCCAGGGCGTGCTGAGTGACGCCAGTCAGGTCTCCTTAGCAACCAAATTGGCCCGGTTGCTAGGAAGGGTAGAGTCACATGGGGTAACCTCCTCGTGGTCGCCCTAATGTGGTTCTCGCTCTCGGTGGGGCGTGTGGTGAGTTGTGTGTGGATGTAGCGTAGAATAGCGCGAAGCCTCCACACCCGCTACGTCTCCGTAGTAACGCGCTCAACAAGCCACGTGATAAGATGCGCGGATTGACGGTCTCAGACACAGAGGCAACTGAGATCCATCCTCCACCATCTGGATTGAGGCGAGTCGCTACGCCACCACGAGGACTTGGAGCGCATTGGGAATTGGGCGTTCCAAGTTGGGAAGAACAGGGGAGAACGAACGAACTCTTCCCTCGCGGGACTCGACAGGTCAGTGGCTTTCATGAACACTCAGTCACAAGCTACTGCGGCCTTTGATCGCACTGATGTGTGCGTATCTGAGCATCTACAAACATTTGCATCTATACTTTAATCAAAATCCCATTAAAGGTCAAATGTGTCATTTCTATAAGCAGCGTCAAATGTTTGAGCGGCCCAACACCGACTCTGCCAATTGCACAATTTTGGGTAAAAATAAATTATGAAGTGTGTCATTTCTTTGTCTTTGGCAAAGAAATGACACACTTCATTTTTAATATTAAGCGTCTCTGATGAATCGCAGCACACTTGCCTAGAGGCTAACAAACATTAGCCGAATAAATCAGAAGAGATTTGCTGACCCTACAATTTGATTGTGTTGTCAGTTGCGTTTTTCTCTCGACTGCAAATCGATGACATTTCTGTGACACGTTTGTTATTGTCACAATTGACGTAGGACAAATTTGAGCGCTTACGGCTAAATAAGATTAGCGGTGACAGCTCTGCCTGAAAATAAACAAGATTCAAAAGTTGTCAAACATGAAAAATGCACCGACATCTAAAACTGTGAGATTTATGTGATATTAATGCACATCTAAGTCACTTTAAAGCAAGACAATGACGGCGATTACTCTTGCTGACAGTTCGTGAAAGCATTGATGACACTGCAAACACCAAACGCGCCCGGTTTGAAAGTTTCTTCAATATGAACTTGATGGGGTTGATAGTGCACGCTGCACTTTTACTAAGAGTGAAACCTGTTAGTTTGTTTCGTGAAAGATTTGGAGAACAGATTAAACTTAACTAGTCAGGATCAGCCAATGCACCATTAATAGAACATTCCGGAAAAGCCGTAAACTTCCTCCACAAACCAAAGTGAGAAGACCAGTCATGCATAATGTGTGTGTGAATGCGAAACAGCTTGATGTCTGATACGAGAGACTCTTCCACACATCTCTCTTTATCTGCACTGCACAGACACACTTTCCTTCATATAAAAGAGAATAACACAGACGTGGAACTTAAGGATGGAGGTGATTGAAGCATTCTGGAAAGAAACGACAACAAGAACGCTAAGAGTGCTTATGTAGTTCACTGAGAGTGCAGATGGACTGGGAAGAGAAATCGGCCTGGGATTTTACATCAAAACTTGAGCGCGGGGGGGGTGCGGGGGGTATTTCTCAATCCTTTTCTGCTTATCGAGGCGCCGTTTTGTGGTCCGTTTTGCATAACACGGCAGGTCATTTTTGCTTATCGCCAGGGCTGGATGGGTAATCTGGCATACCGGGCATTTTCCCGGTGGGCCGACGCATTTTGGGGCCGATCCAGGGCGGAGTGGCCATCGGGAGAACCAAGGGGGGCCGGTGAAATGTCTGCAAATCGTGCCGAATGATAAGCAAAAATTAGCCGCCGCGTTATGTAGAACGGACCACTAAACACCCCCCCCCGCTCAACAACTTTTGGGCCAGTTGCCATGTAAAATACCGAGCCGATTTCTCTTCCCAGTCCAGCCCTGCTTATCGCGGCCCATTCGGCACGTTTTGCGGCCGACCCACCGGCACCCTCGGTTCTCTTGATGGCCAGTCAGTCCCTGATCAGCACCAAAGTGCATAGGCCCACCGGGAAAATGCCCGGTATTTCACCATCTGAACACTGGCTGCAAAATATGAATGGCAGGAAATGACCTTTTAAGGCAAAACAAACAAACTAAAAACATTCAGATCTGTCAATATGGTTTTCGCTAAACTCTGAGTGCCAGTAGGAAAGAGGTTACCAAGGCAACAAGTGGAAAAAGGGCATCAGTTAGAGTGCCATTAATTATCTGATTTTGCTCTTTTGAAGTGGTTGTGCTTAAATTACACAGCGAGAGATTTGCACATGATTAATATATCGATACCTTCAGGTGTATCTTTATTTGCTTTTTACCTGATATCTCCGTCTTATTCATAACTCTCTATATTACACTCAAAACACTTACAGGATGGATGACATTATGCATACAGCTTTAAAACATTTGTATAGAAAATACTGTAGATAATAAAACAGAAACTTGCATACAATAATAATGTTTGCAACATGTATCAGACAGGATGTTGACCAAAAAAAATGATTTTATACTAGTCTTTCATTAAAGTGTTTTAACGTTCTCTGCCTCAAAAATGACTTTTATCTTCTGCCGATGTAAACATGTTGGGAACACGTTTGATCCAATCAGATGAATCCTGCCCTACATTATTCATGGGTGAAAACAATAGCGATTTTGGGATGCTTTGTGATCTTTAATTAAACGATCTCGACGGTCCCAAGACTGATGTTTTTCTCCATGCAGCAACACAATCCACCAATTTAAAGAGACAGTACCGTTTTTGCACTTTGTAACAGGGTTTAAAATGGGCGAGGAGGAGGCGGGAACCGGCAGAAGCATCAAAGTAATATTTCATTTAAACAAAAAGTCACTCTCAAACTGCGGCATCCAGCTGTTTTTATCCCTCTCTACAGCTGATTAGAGCGATTGGGGGCGTGTGTAGTCACAGCCCCGCCCCACCACGCCCTCCACCTCATCACACACTTGTTCTACAAATCAGTGCAAATATGTGTGAATAGGTCACGTTTTATATATATATATATATATGTTTATTGTTTAAATACAAAACTATTACATGGCTTATTTACTCTATATACATTATACTGTGTATGTCATTTCAAAATATACGTTTTATTGATTGAACACATGGATTTTATTTATTTTTTTATGTTAAATGTGATAAAAATGATGAAAAACGTATATGATAATTATAGTTTATATGTTAAATATATATATTAAATTAATATATTATAAATTATAATTATCATACACACACACATACATTAGGGCTGTCAATTGATTAAAATTTTTAATAAAAAGAATGACATGGTATGTCGAGTAATTAATTGAATTAATCTCAATTAGTCGCATATATAAATATTTGCTGAGAAAGCCCCTAAAATAACAATCATTTTATATATAATGATTAAATATTTATAGATAGGTATAAATCAATAATTGTTATAAATAGTTATTAAATAATTATAAATCAAATAAATCTATATATATATTTCAATTATAATTATTATATTATTATTTTATATCATATATATATAAGCATTAGCAGGGAGAAAATGTCTTTCATATGAATGCAAACTGGACATTCAAAGTGAAATATTCCCAATATGAACCGTAATTAAATCAGATTTAGTTGGGACATCTCTATCAATACCCAGCCTCAGTTTAAACGCACACCTCACCTGAAAAACATCATCACGGAGGTTAAATGTGTTGCCAATCCCGTTTCGCATCATTAAACAAACGTTCCAGTGTTCATCAACAAAAGCAAAGTGTATCAGGTATTGATGAAAGTATCGATGTTGCTGGAGAGGAACTAAACAAACACGTGCAGAATCTGGATCCTGATCGATCCGTCTGATCAGACCTTTATCCTGAGAGTGCTGTTCTGGAGTCCTGGTGTTTCTTAACCTCCACCTGACTCTTCAACGCCTCACTGCGACCACAGAGAATCAATCAGCCGGCACTCTCAGCCAGTCTCGAAACATCTCAGTGCTTTGTTCCAATAGCTAAAGTGGGTCCAAGGGATCTTGATTACTGTGACTGAGCGTGAGGTACGCAGGACAGCACACACAAACACATGCGCGCACACACATGCGCGCACGAGCAGGGATAGGCGTGAGACAATTTGATTATCGTGCTCCAATCAAACACAATTAATAGAGGTCATCTAGAACACTTGCACCTCAATCTAATGGGACGTTTCACGCACACACTACAGTTCCGTATAATGGCCCGCGTGTCCGTGTGCATGCATACCGGACCGCGCAACGGCCGCTGATCAACACACATTCCAGGATTAGCTCGCGCTGCAGGCCAAATTTTGCAGCGATTAATCATCAGTTCATA
>NC_068314.1:36424691-36469691 GCF_025860055.1 Xyrauchen texanus
CTGAAAGCTTCGAGACTTCAAACCCAACGCAGAGTGGACCACAGATAAGGGTTGATGAAATCAAAAGAGTGGCAAATATAACGATAACAGCCCAATTCCGACAAGACTAGGTTTCTCTGAGGTGTTCCCAAGGCCATGGGAAACCTGGAAATATCTAGGAGTTTTAGAATTTCAAGCACTGAAGTCCGAATCCTGAACAAACTACTATTATGAGCCGGTTTCTTATCAAACTACAGCGTGAAACAAACAATGACACCAGTGTAGTCCGATACCTGAACGAATAACTCTTTTGAAGCTACAGCAAGAAACTCACTGTCTGAACAGTGCAGTCCGATACCTAAACAAATGACTCTTTTGAAGCTACAGCAAGAAACTCACTGTCTGACCAGTGCAGTCCGATACCTAAACAAATGACTCTTTTGAATTGGTTCTTTTGAAGCAACAGCAAGAAATTCACTGTCTGACCAGTGCAGTCCGATACCTAAACAAATGACTCTTTTGAATCTACAGCAAGAAACTCACTGTCTGACCAGTTCAGTCCGATACCTAAACAAATGACTCTTTTGAATCGGTTCTTTTGAAGCTACAGCAAGAAACTCACTGTCTGACCAGTGTAGTCTGATACCTAAACAAATGACTCTTTTGAATCGGTTCTTTTGAAGCTACAGCAAGAAATTCACTGTCTGACCAGTGCAGTCCGATACCTAAACAAATGACTCTTTTGAAGCTTCAGCAAGAAATTCACTGTCTGACCAGTTCAGTCCGATACCTAAACAAATGACTCTTCTGAATCGGTTGTTTTGAAGCTACAGCAAGAAACTCACTGTCTGACCAGTTCAGTCCGATACCTAAACAAATGACTCTTTTGAATCTACAGCAAGAAATTCACTGTCTGACCAGTTCAGTCCGATACCTAAACAAATGACTCTAAAGCTACAGCAAGAAACTCACTGTCTGACCAGTTCAGTCTGATACCTAAACAAATGACTCTTTTGAATCTACAGCAAGAAATTCACTGTCTGACCAGTTCAGTCTGATACCTAAACAAATGACTCTTTTGAAGCTACAGCAAGAAATTCACTGTCTGACCAGTTCAGTCTGATACCTAAACAAATGACTCTTTTGAAGCTACAGCAAGAAATTCACTGTCTGACCAGTGCAGTCTGATACCTAAACAAATGACTCTTTTGAATCGGTTCTTTTGAATCTACAGCAAGAAACTCACTGTCTGACCAGTGCAGTCCGATACCTAAACAAATGACTCTTTTGAAGCTTCAGCAAGAAATTCACTGTCTGATCAGTTCAGTCTGATACCTAAACAAATGACTCTTTTGAATCTATAGCAAGAAACTCACTGTCTGACCAGTGCAGTCCGATACCTAAACAAATGACTCTTTTGAACCTACAGCAAGAAACTCACTGTCTGACCAGTGCAGTCTGATACCTAAACAAATGGCTCTTTTGAATCTATAGCAAGAAATTCACTGTCTGATCAGTTCAGTCTGATACCTAAACAAATGACTCTTTTGAATCTATAGCAAGAAACTCACTGTCTGACCAGTGCAGTCCGATACCTAAACAAATGACTCTTTTGAACCTACAGCAAGAAACTCACTGTCTGACCAGTTCAGTCCGATACCTAAACAAATGACTCTTTTGAATCGGTTCTTTTGAAGCTACAGCAAGAAATTCACTGTTTAACCAGTGCAGTCCGATACCTAAACAAATGACTCTTTTGAATCAACAGCAAGAAATTCACTGTCTGACCAGTTCAGTCCGATACCTAAACAAATGACTCTTTTGATGCTACAGCTAGAAATTCACTGTCTGACCAGTGCAGTCTGATACCTAAACAAATGACTCTTTTGAATCGGTTCTTTTGAATCTACAGCAAGAAACTCACTGTCTGAACAGTGCAGTCTGATACCTAAACAAATGATTCTTTTGAATCGGTTCTTTTGGATCTACAGCAAGAAACTCACTGTCTGAACAGTGCAGTCCGATACCTAAACAAATGACTCTTTTGAATTGGTTCTTTTGAAGCTACAGCAAGAAACTCACCGTGTGAACAGTGTAGTCCGATACCTAAACAAATGACTCTTTTGAATTGGTTCTTTTGAAGCTACAGCAAGAAACTCACTTTGTGACCAGTGCAGTCCGATACCTAAACAAATGACTCTTTTGAATCGGTTCTTTTGAAGCTACAGCAAGAAACTCACTGTCTGACCAGTTCATTCTGATACCTAAACAAATGACTCTTTTGAAGCTACAGCAAGAAATTCACTGTCTGACCAGTGCAGTCTGATACCTAAACAAATGACTCTTTTGAATCGGTTCTT
The DNA here is from genome assembly GCF_025860055.1 of Xyrauchen texanus. Classification (NCBI taxonomy): domain Eukaryota; kingdom Metazoa; phylum Chordata; class Actinopteri; order Cypriniformes; family Catostomidae; genus Xyrauchen; species Xyrauchen texanus. The sequence goes on from NC_068314.1 coordinate 36,427,031, forward strand.
TTGAATCTACAGCAAGAAACTCACTGTCTGAACAGTGCAGTCTGATACCTAAACAAATGATTCTTTTGAATCAGTTCTTTTGGATCTACAGCAAGAAACTCACTGTCTGAACAGTGCAGTCCGATACCTAAACAAATGACTCTTTTGAATTGGTTCTTTTGAAGCTACAGCAAGAAACTCACCCGTAGTGAACAGTGTAGTCCCGATACCTAAACAAATGACTCTTTTGAATTGGTTCTTTTGAAGCTACAGCAAGAAACTCACTTTGTGACCAGTGCAGTCCGATACCTAAACAAATGACTCTTTTGAATTGGTTCTTTTGAAGCTACAGCAAGAAACTCACCGTGTGAACAGTGTAGTCCGATACCTAAACAAATGACTCTTTTGAATTGGTTTTTTTGAAGCTACAGCAAGAAACTCACTTTGTGACCAGTGCAGTCCGATACCTAAACAAATGACTCTTTTACATTTACATTTACATTTATGCATTTGGCAGACGCTTTTATCCAAAGCGACTTACAGTGCACTTAGTACAGGGACAATCCCCCTGGAGCAACCTGGAGTTAAGTGCCTTGCTCAAGGACACAATGGTGGTGGCTGTGGGGATCGAACCACCAACCATCTGATTACCAGTTTAGCAGTTATGTGCATTAGACCACTACACCACCACCACTCCACTTTTGAATCGGTTCTTTTGAATCTACAGCAAGAAACTCACTGTCTGAACAGTGCAGTCTGATACCTAAACAAATGACTCTTTTGAATCGGTTCTTTTGAATCTACAGCAAGAAACTCACTGTCTGACCGTGCAGTCTGATGCCTACACAAATGACTCTTTTGAATCGGTTCTTTTGAATCGGTTCTTTTGAAGCTAGAGCAAGAAACTCACTGTCTGACCAGTGTAGTCTGATACCTAAACAAATGACTCTTTTGAATCTACAGCAAGAAACTCACTGTCTGACCAGTGCAGTCCGATACCTAAACAAATGGCTCTTTTGAATCGGGTCTTTTGAATCTACAGCAAGAAACTCACTGTCTGACCAGTGCAGTGCGATACCTAAACAAATGACTCTTTTGAATCGGTTCTTTTGAAGCTACAGCACGAAACTCACTGTCTGATCAGTTTAGTCTGATACCCAAACAAATGACTCTTTTGAATCAGTTCTTTTGAATCTACAGCAAGAAACTCACTGTGTGACCAGTGCAGTCCGATACCTAAACAAATGACTCTTTTGAATCGGTTCTTTTGAAGCTACAGCAAGAAACTCACTGTCTGACCAGTTTAGTCTGATACCTAAACAAATGACTCTTTTGAAGCTACAGCAAGAAACTCATTGTCTGAACAGTGCAGTCTGATACCCAAACAAATGACTCTTTTGAATCAGTTCTTTTGAATCTACAGCAAGAAACTCACTGTGTGACCAGTGCAGTCTGATACCTAAACAAATGACTCTTTTGAATCGGTTCTTTTGAAGCTACAGCAAGAAACTCACTGTCTGACCAGTGCATTCCGATACATAAACAAATGACTCTTTTGAATCTACAGCAAGAGACTCACTGTCTGACCAGTTCAGTCTGATACCTAAACAAATGACTCTTTTACATTTACATTTATGCATTTGCTTTTATCCAAAGCGACTTACAGTGCACTTATTACAGGGACAATCCCCCCGGAGCAACCTGGAGTTAAGTGCCTTGCTCAAGGACACAATGGTGGTGACTGTGGGGATCGAACCAGCAACCTTCTGATTACCAATGTATTATACAGAGCACTTATTACAGGGACAATCCCCCCGGAGCAACCTGGAGTTAAGTGCCTTGCTCAAGGACACAATGGTGGTGACTGTGGGGATCGAACCACCAACCTTCTGATTACCAGTTTACCAGTTATGTGCATTAGACCACTACACCACCACTACTCCACACACCACCACCACTCCACTTTTGAATCGGTTCTTTTGAATCTACAGCAAGAAACTCACTGTCTGACCAGTGCAGTCCGATACCTAAACAAATGACTCTTTTGAATCGGTTCTTTTGAATCTACAGCAAGAAACTCATTGTCTGACCAGTGCAGTCTGATGCCTACACAAATGACTCTTTTGAATCGGTTCTTTTGAAGCTACAACTGCTGTGTGACCAGTGCAGTCTGATACCTAAACAAATGACTCTTTTGAATCTACAGCAAGAAACTCACCGTCTGAGCCGTGCAGTCCGATACCTAAACAAATGACTCTATTGAATCGGTTCTTTTGAATCTACAGCAAGAAACTCACTGTCTGACCAGTGCAGTCTGATGCCTACACAAATGATTCTTTTGAATCGGTTCTTTTGAAGCTACAACTGCTGTGTGACCAGTGCAGTCTGATACCTAAACAAATGACTCTTTTGAATCCACAGCAAGACACTCACTGTCTGACCAGTTCAGTCCGATACCTAAACAAATGACTCTTTTGAATCGGTTCTTTTGAAGCTACAGCAAGAAACTCACTGTCTGATCAGTTTAGTCTGACACCTAAACAAATGACTCTTTTGAATCTACAGCAAGAAACTCACTGTCTGACCAGTGCAGTCCGATACCTAAACAAATGACTCTTTTGAATCGGTTCTTTTGAAGCTACAGCAAGAAACTCACTGTGTGACCAGTGCAGTCTGATACCTAAACAAATGACTCTTTTGAATCGGTTCTTTTGAAGCTACAGCAAGAAACTCACTGTCTGATCAGTTTAGTCTGACACCTAAACAAATGACTCTTTTGAATCTACAGCAAGAAACTCACTGTCTGACCAGTTCAGTCCGATACCTAAACAAATGACTCTTTTGAATCGGTTCTTTTGAAGCTACAGCAAGAAACTCACTGTCAACAGAGACAACTCAGTCCTCAAGTTCTTAATTAGGTTCCTGATGTGGAAGGACTCACCCTGCTCGAGTGGTTGAGGCTTGAGGCCCGTGGCCTTCATCTTCAGCGCTTCCTTAGCGGACATGTCACAGCAGGAGCCTTTATTAGTGTCCTGATCGCTGTCCGCCTGGTCGCTGTCTCCGTGCCCGCTGTCTCTTAGACTGGCTCGCTCCGGGTCTTTGAAAGTGGAGCTGCTACAAGACGAAAACAATCAGATGGATCAGCGAAATAAGATGCCCATGCATGGACGCATAGCGTTTAGTTCTCATCTTATCTGAGAGGGACTTTGGTGAGATAAAAATGAAGAGAACGGATGAGGAAGCTGTTTAGCAGTCCTTACCTTTGAACAAACTGCGTCCTGTTACCCATGTAATTGGGCTCAGCGGGAAAATTGTCTGTCTGTGAAGGAAAAAGGAAAGAGTTTACGTCTTGCGCAATGCTAAAAATGCGTCCTGGTGTGCAACAGAATCTCCTGGTGAAAGAGATTGATTCATTATTCATAAATAAGTGGGGTGGAAGAAGGAGACGCGAGGAGGGGCTTTAATCCTTAGATTTGTGCATTTGAATTAGTCAAGGAAACATGCTAATTACACATCCAAAACACCCAATTGCACATTTGTGAACTTAACGACCTGTTAGATACAAATAAGAGTTGAAGAGAAAGACAGAAAATTGAATGAAGAGGAGGAAACTGTTACGTTTGAGTTGTTAAAGGCTGCACACGCTCACCCACACATACAATAACCTTCCATATCCATCTGGGAACTTTTGTTCTTGATATAAGATCATTATAATTATTATAAACAAACGAACCCTTAAATGAAGCAGTATGCCACGAGAGGCCATGTGCTTCTTTAGGGATGTAAGGCAACAGCAATATGGTGAAAGACACCAATGTTCAAGAAATAATTACATTTATAATTAGGGATGCACCGCTATAAAATGTGTTAATTACTTTGAACTGCTGCTACTGGTAGTTTGGTGTTTCAGTTTTTTTTTTAATGCTACCTTGTTTCAAATGACTTCATTACACAACTGCAAAATAAATGTAAATATATATGCCGCTACGTGTCTTCCATGTTTTCAAACACTGACACAAAAAGCACATTATAAACTGAAGCAAACTACAGTTTAACTTCAACAAACTCATCATATTCCTGGCTTTCATAAAGCAGAGTATTTTTAAAGCCGAGTATTTTTTTAAGACGGGTATTTTTAAAGCAGAGTATTTTTAAATACGAGTATTTTACCGACGAGTATTTTACAGACGAGTATTATACAGACGAGTATTTTACCGACGAGTATTATAGAGACGAGTATTATACAGACGAGTATTTTACAGACGAGTATTTTACCGACGAGTATTATAGAGACGAGTATTACACAGACGAGTATTTTACAGACGAGTATTATACAGACGAGTATTTTACAGACGAGTATTATACAGACGAGTATTTTACCGACGAGTATTTTACCGACGAGTATTTTACCGACGAGTATTTTACAGACGAGTATTATACAGACGAGTATTTTACAGACGAGTATTTTACAGACGAGTATTATACCGACGAGTATTTTACCGACGAGTATTTTACCGACGAGTATTTTACCGACGAGTATTATACAGACGAGTATTTTACAGACGAGTATTTTACCGACGAGTATTTTACCGACGAGTATTTTACCGGCGATTATTTTACAGACGAGTATTTTACAGACGAGTATTATACAGACGAGTTATTTTACCGACGATTATTTTTACCGACAAGTATTTTACAGACGAGTATTTTACAGACGAGTATTTTTACCGACGAGTATTTTACCGACGAGTATTTTACAGATGAGTATTTTTAAACACGTATTTTTAAAGCCGAGTATTTTTAAAGACGAGTATTTTACAGACGAGTATTTTACAGACGAGTATTTTACAGATGAGTATTTTTACCGACGAGTATTTTACAGACGAGTATTTTTACCGACGAGTATTTTACAGATGAGTATTTTACAGATGAGTATTTTTAAACGCGTATTTTTAAAGCCGAGTATTTTACAGACGAGTATTTTACAGATGAGTATTTTTACCGACGAGTATTTTACAGATGAGTATTTTTACCGACGAGTATTTTACAGATGAGTATTTTACAGATGAGTATTTTTACCGACGAGTATTTTACAGATGAGTATTTTACAGACGAGTATTTTACAGACGAGTATTTTACAGACGAGTATTTTACAGATGAGTATTTTTACCGACGAGTATTTTACAGATGAGTATTTTTACCGACGAGTATTTTACAGATGAGTATTTTTAAACGCGTATTTTTAAAGCCGAGTATTTTTAAAGACGAGTATTTTACAGACGAGTATTTTTTAATGCGTATTTTTAAATACGAGTATTTTACAGATGAGTATTTTTAAAGACGAGTATTTTACAGATGAGTATTTTTAAAGACGAGTATTTTACAGACGAGTATTTTACAGATGAGTATTCTATAGATGAGTATTTAAAAAAAATATATTTTACAGATGAGTATTTTTAAAGACGCGTATTTTTAAAAATTAGTATTTTAAAGATCTGTTTGTGTATGTGTGTGTTAGTGTGTGTTTGTGCATGTGTGTGTCTGTGTTTGTATGTATGTGTGTGTGTACGTTACGTATTGTGGCTGATTTATTGATGTTATTTGGAAAAAAAGCTCAGTATCATCTCTTATCATCTCACCCAGTCTTTTCCTATGTGGGGTCAAATTTGACCAAGAACACGAGAGATTTTGGTCACACGGCCATTTTGTGTGTGTGTGTGTGTGTGTGTGTGTGTGTAGACAGCAAATGTAGGAAAAATCCCCAAATCTCATGCCATTGAGATGAAAGAAACCATGTTTTTTTTAAAAGGGGTCGTTTTTTACCCCAAAGCTACATAAGAGTTAAGAGTCAGAATACTCATATTTGCACACATTTGATCATTGTATACGTGTATATTTCAACACTGTGAATAAAAGTCTCCATATGAGGGTTGGCGTCTTCACTCATAGACTGGATGCAAGTTTACTTCAGCCAAGAAAACTTCACCGAGTGTATCGATCATCATTACAAAGACTCAAAGAATGAGCCGAGTAATAAGGAGTGTTTTATTGAGTACGGGTTTGTCTTCTTTACAGTGTTATATCCATCATCTCAGTCTCTCTCTGACGACTCCGGAAAAGCCGATAGTGCCTCTCCGACTCCCTCCTATGGGTTTCAATTACTCAACTCAATGTTGCATCAATGTTGCCTCGACATGTTTGCGCTCCAACTCCAGAGTCAATACGTGGTGGAATGAAGAGAATCCCGGCTCAGCTGTGGTCCAGACAATATTGACACGGCTAAACAGGAGACGGAGAGAGACTAATGCACTTTTTAATTTCTCCTTTCCAACCTCTCGCCCCTCCCGTCTATATACTCTCTCTCTCTCTCTCTCTCTCGCTCTTCGCCGTCATAAAACCTCTCAGACATCTTGATGGTACAGTAATGCAGTGCAGAAACGTTCTTTATTACTAGCATATGCTTTAATGCCTGACATTAGCACACGCACTCCCCATATAAAAGTTGCACCTGTTGTTTCAAAGGCGTCTGAAAGATACGACCAGCACAGGGGGAGGTGAACAGATTTGTGTCTTTACCATAAAAAGAAGCACTATATAATCAAAGACTGTTTCCAATGTTTATCTTTTCAATTTTCTTCTCACGTCTGAAACCCTACATCATAAAAAAAAAGTCTATTTGCCGGAGTGAGATATAACATGCGTCCGCAACGCGTGGATGTACTTCAAAAGCAGAGATCTGAATGGTGCGGTGATGTCACTGACAGCCGAAATGATGAAATGAGATGGTAAAGTCACAGCAGGAGGGACTGTATGAAAGGTCAGGTAGGACTTCTGTACCCTCGTGACCTTTATGTGTCTTTGTTGAGACTCTCTATCGCTGTAAGGGGTGCGTCTTTCAACCCCCGCGGCAGATAAAAAGTGCAGATGCCGCCGCCGAATCAAAGGCTACATCACAGAACTGCAGGTGATTGAACTTTTTATAACTGGAGCTGTAATTGCTGCACTTCTTTTTAAATACTGGGTGAATATGGCAATACCTGCGTTATTCTGACTTCTGGATCTTCTGCAAAAAAAAAAAAGAAATATATATTTTTTTTTATTTTTTATTTATATATAGTAAATACACAATTCAATTTAGATTTTTATATATATATATATATATATATATATATATATATATATATATATATATATATATATATATATTATTAATATATAGTTGTATTAATTTAATAAAAAATAAACAATTCAATATAGAATATATATATATATATATATATATGCATAGTATTCTGTAAAATAATTGTATGGACTAATAAGAAGAAAATACATTTGAATAGTTTAGAATGTAAATATTAGGGACAAAACGATTGATCATAAAAAAATATTGTTTTTGTTTTTACTTATATATGAAATGAATGCATACTACAGGCTTTACCTGTGTAGGATATGAAGTATTTCTCATTGCACTCATCTGAACACAAGCAGAAATCAAAAAAAGTCTCAAACAGTAACAGAGAGCAAACAGAGATGCCGGTGCTTGCCAGATCACCTGCCGTTAAATAACGCTGAAGCTAAATGCAATGTTTACTATAACGGGAATGTGCAGGGCAGTACAGTGAGACAGTTTTGCTTGCATTTCTGATCAAATGTCTGAAAATGCAATGACAGAAATAATGGTATTTATAAAGATGAGTATTTTTATAGATAAGTATTTTAAAGATGAGTATTTTTAACAATGAGTATTTTAAAGACGAGTATTTTTAAAGACGAGTATTTTTAAAGACGAGTATTTTAAAGACGAGTATTTTTAAAGACGAGTATTTTAAAGACGTGTATTTTTAAAGACGAGTATTTTTAAAGACGAGTATTTTTAAAGACGAGTATTTTTAAAGACGAGTATTTTTAAAGACGAGTATTTTTAAAGACGAGTATTTTTAAAGACGAGTATTTTAAAGACGAGTATTTTTAAAGACGAGTATTTTTAAAGACGAGTATTTTAAAGACGTGTATTTTTAAAGACGAGTATTTTTAAAGACGAGTATTTTAAAGACGAGTATTTTTAAAGACGAGTATTTTAAAGACGTGTATTTTAAAGACGTGTATTTTTAAAGGCGAGTATTTTAAAGACGAGTATTTTAAAGGCGAGTATTTTTAAAGACAAGTAAAGGCGAGTATTTTTAAAGGCGAGTATTTTTAAAGACGAGTATTTTTAAAGGCGAGTATTTTAAAGACGAGTATTTTTAAAGACGAGTAAAGGCGAGTATTTTAAAGGCGAGTATTTTTAAAGACGAGTAAAGGCGAGTATTTTTAAAGGTGAGTATTTTAAAGACGAGTATTTTTAAAGACGAGTATTTTAAAGACGTGTATTTTTAAAGGCGAGTATTTTAAAGACGAGTATTTTTAAAGACGAGTATTTTAAAGACGAGTATTTTAAAGACGAGTATTTTAAAGACGTGTATTTTTAAATACGAGTATTTTTAAAGACGAGTATTTTAAAGACGAGTATTTTTTAAGACGAGTATTTTTAAAGACGAGTATTTTAAAGACGAGTATTTTTAAAGGCGAGTATTTTAAAGGCGAGTATTTTTAAAGACGAGTATTTTAAAGACGAGTATTTTAAAGACGAGTATTTTTAAAGACGAGTATTTTTAAAGGCGAGTATTTTAAAGGCGAGTATTTTTAAAGACGAGTATTTTAAAGACGAGTATTTTAAAGACGTGTATTTTAAAAGGCGAGTATTTTAAAGACGAGTATTTTTAAAGGCGAGTATTTTTAAAGACGAGTAAAGGCGAGTATTTTTAAAGACGAGTATTTTAAAGACGTGTATTTTTAAAGACGAGTATTTTTAAAGACGAGTATTTTAAAGATGTGTATTTTTAAAGGCGAGTATTTTTAAAGACGAGTATTTTTAAAGACGAGTATTTTTAAAGGCGAGTATTTTAAAGACGAGTATTTTTAAAGACGAGTATTTTTAAAGGCGAGTATTTTTAAAGACGAGTAAAGGCGAGTATTTTTAAAGACGAGTATTTTAAAGACGTGTATTTTTAAAGACGAGTATTTTTAAAGACGAGTATTTTAAAGACGTGTATTTTTAAAGGCGAGTATTTTTAAAGACGAGTATTTTAAAGACGTGTATTTTTAAAGGCGAGTATTTTTAAAGACGAGTATTTTAAAGACGTGTATTTTAAAATACTCGTCTTTAAAAATACTCGTCTTTAAAAATACACGTCTTTAAAAGACGTGTATTTTTAAAGGCGAGTATTTTAAAGACGAGTATTTTTAAAGACGAGTATTTTTAAAGGCGAGTATTTTTAAAGGCGAGTATTTTAAAGACGAGTATTTGTAAAGAAGTGGGATCGTCCATTCCTGTCTATTAATAATATAATCACAGGGGTGCCAGAGTGGCGGATGATGGTTCATTCTGACGTAGGGTCGGTTTGCCCTTGGCATCCACAGGAAGCGTTACACGAGATCACAGGGACACGGCCTCCACATGTCTACGTTTTAAAAGGCTGACGAGGGAAGTGTTTTACAACATCCCGGATATATGTAAACTCCCCCCTCGAGAGATGATAGTGGCTGAATCTAGCTTCATTCATCTTTTCTGATATTACGCAGCTTGTGTGCACGGGCCGTGGAGACATGAGGTCACGCACGACTCCACGCATCCTGGATTTCAAGATGTTGCTCATTTACCAAAATTTCATTCATCTATCATCACACCACGTCAGCTGTGTCCTCTTTTAAAAATGCACAAACATGCAATTCTGGCATCATCTGTCATCAAACATCTTCTCTTGGTGTTTGGAACGATATGAGGGTGAGTAAATGATGACAGAGTTTAAATGATATGGATGAACCACCCCTTTAAGCACAACACAGTCGTACAGGCTGACAGCCAGCGGGCGCCTCTTCGTTTCACTTTTGTTATGCTATAAATAAATGCGTTGAATCGGCTCTTACAAGCTAATAAAAAGTACATGGGAGTAAGGATCAGGTGTTCTCCAGACAATTAGCACATGGTCATTATTTTAAGACTCAAGTCCCGCTCTTTATGAGACACTGAGGTGTACAGTGTCAGCTAGCAATCAGGTGACCTTTATTAATAATTCTGTGCCGCCATTTCAGCCGTTTTGCAATTGCTCATTCAAACACACACACACACACACACACCTTCTCTTCATGACTCCACAGACATGCCAGCAAACACACTCACTAAACCTGAACATGCAAAATGATAGAAGGAAGACGGAGTTTCTAATTGGCTAATAGGAAGTGGGTTGGTCCCCTTAACTCTGGTTTTGCAGTGCACAAACACTAGTGCTGTTATACACATTGTTATAAAATAACACACACACACAAACTGACTTCTACAGTATTTACTGCTGTGTCTATACAATCATATATTGATAGCAATATTTTTCCTCACAATAAACAGTAAACAAAAACAATAAACATGCTAGATAGCTGCACGGACAGACAGAAATATAGATAGAAAAGACGGATGGACAGACGGAGACAGATAGATAGATAGATGACACAAACAGACAGATAAACAGAACACAAATAGATTGACACAGTGAGACAGATAGATAAACACATAGAGACGGATGGACAGATGGAGACAGACAGACAGATAAACAGAACACAAATAGATAGATTGACAGAGTGAGACAGACAGATAGATAGACAGCACACAGAGAGACGGGACGGAGACAGATAGATAGAGAGACGGACAGACAGATGGACAAACAGCACACAGAGAGACAGACAGACATAGATAGATAGACAGCACACAGAGAGACAGACGGACGGAGACAGACAGATAGATAGACAGTACACAGAGAGACAAACAGACATAGATAGATAGACAGCACACAGAGAGACGGACAGACAGATAGATGGACACGAAAGAGAGACAGATTGATAGATAGACAGCACACAGAGATAGACGAACGGATGGAGACAGACAGACAGATAGATAGATAGACAGCACACAGAGACATAGATGGACACAGAGAGACAGACAGATAGACAGCACACAGAGAGAAAGATGGACACAGTGAGATAGACGGATGGACAGACAGACAGAGACAGATAGATAGCACACAGAGATAGACGAACGGATGGAGACAGACAGACAGATAGATAGACAGCACACAGAGATAGACGAACGGATGGAGACAGACAGACAGATAGATAGACAGCACACAGAGAGACAGGCAGATAGACAGATAGATAGACAGCACACAGAGAGTTAGACGGACACAGTGAGATAGACGGATGGAGACAGGCAGACAGACAGATAGATAGACAGCACACAGAGACATAGATGGACACAGAGAGACAGACAGATAGACAGCACACAGAGAGAAAGATGGACACAGTGAGATAGACGGATGGACAGACAGACAGAGACAGATAGATAGCACACAGAGACAGATAGATGGACACAAACAGACAGACAGAGACAGATAGATAGCACACAGAGAGATAGATGGACACAAACAGACAGATTAACAGAACACAGAGAGACCGATGGACACAGAGTGACAGACAGACAGACACCGCATCTTACGTCTATAGTTTTATACTGAGCTAATGATATTTTCTATCCTCTAAACCTCGCCCTCACAAATCTTTTAGCAGTTTTAGAAGCTCTTTAGGACATTTAGTATGTTTAAGAGATCCCTTTCCTCGAGGGGTCCGTTGACTGCTCCCCACAATGTCTTTTCAGGTTTCACTGTCCTTGGGGTACGTTTGGTCAAAACCTGACACACACACACACACACCCTCCTCATCACAAGGTGCAAAGACATTCCTCAAGCTCACATTCTGCAGGGAAGCTACAACACAAGGCAGTATTTGTACATAAGGGTGTGTGTGTGTGTGAGAGAGAGAAAGAGACTCATGAGAGAGGCAGAAAATGGCTCGTCTATTTCAGTGAATCCTCAGTAAAGTCTCTGGAGTGTTCTCACAGTGACCAGCCAGATGCCTTCTTTCAATAGAGACAAATGAACAAAACACAAGCATGCCTCTGTGTGTGTGTGTGTGTATATAAAGCACGAACAGAATGAGAAATATAGAGGGTGGAGGTATGGAGGTGGGGTAAGATGTCACAAGGGAAAGTAAGTGATGCTTATGCAGCATAGATCCCCATCTGCAATTCCAACGGCACTGGAGCTCACCGGCTCGTGAAATGCATCTGGGGTTCCTCAGTGCCAGACACTTGGAAAAGAACGAAGAAAAATGGGGCCTGGGTAGCTCAGTGGTAAAGACACTAGCTACCACACCTGGAGTTCGCTAGTTTGAATCCAGGGCATGCTGAGTGACTCCAGTCAGGTCTCCTAAGCAACCAAATTGGCCCGGTTGCTAGGGAGGATAGAGTCACATGGGGTAACCTCCTCGTTGGTCGCTATAATGTGGTTCGTTCTTGGTGGGCGCGCGGTGAGTCGAGCGTGGATGCCGCGGTGGATGGCGTGAAGCCTCCACATGCGCTATGTCTCCATGGCAACGGAGACACGTGTGACACGTGATAAGATGCGTGGGTTGATGGTCCCAGACAGCTGGGATTCGTCCACCGCCACACCCAGGTTAAGGCGAGTCAGTACGCGACCACGAGGTCTTAAAAGCGCAGTGGGAATTGGGCATTCCAAATTGGGTGAAAATTGCCATTTGTCGGGTCTTGGAATATTCCAAGAAACTCAGGAGAAACGCCGTCAATCACATTTTTGTTGCAACTTGTTAAAGCGTTCCGTTCCATTAAAGCAAACAAAATGATACATTGGATTTGGGTTCAGCAGTTTGTGTGGATGACACTCAAAAGTCTTGGGATGACTGGAATTAATACGAATGTAGAGATACTTATTTGGCATAATCCCCATCCTACGGGTCAAGCTGCGTACACACTGCCAGCGACTTTGTCGCTAGTGGGCGTTCCCATTACTGGTTGCCTAGTAACGTTTATAAATGACATTCACGGATGTCATTCCATTGCTCTTGACAGCAAATCGCTTTTGTTGTTGCTAAAAACAAACATTTTGGAGGGAAAAGACTAAATATAAATGGAATCAGTACATAAAATGCTTTATATCAAAGATGAGCGAGAAACAAGGCGTGCTCTTTGGCATAGCGGCTGTTTATCTGCGGCGAAAACGCAAACGCCGGTCTGTCTGGGTCCACAAAACCATTCAATCTCGGAGTCAGCACGGCGAGTACCACCGACTGGTGCAGGAGCTGCGGCTGGATATACCATATCCATATCATAGAGCACTGGAAAATTGCTAACAGCAAGAATTAGCCGTTCATCAATCTTTCCGTTACTGCAGGAGCTGAGAGAGAGAGAGAAGGATCACGTGAGCTCTCCCGTCTTCTCTCCTATTGGCTGTCGCTTCCGTAAGTCGCTCTTCATTTGAATAAAGTTGAACTTGTCTCAACTTTGTCGCATCGCTGGACACGCCCACATCTAGTCACCAACGGTCGCAACAGCTCGTGTCGCCGGAAGTCGCTGTGCTCTTATTGAAAATGAATGGGATGGAGTCGCTGTCACGCGCGATGTCGCTGGCAGTGTGTACGCAGCTTCAGCGCTCAGATACTTCTTGAACCGTCACATCCTGCCTGATGCGATGATGGCAGGTAATCAGATGTGCATTATATATTGAATTGCACGAACAAAAACACAAAAGTTTGTTGGGGCCGTTTTATATTGTTTTATTTAGCAAACCATCCAACTTTGGGATCTTCGGAATTGCAGGAATATTTGGCAAATGTTCAAGCAGTTTGATTGGGACAAGAACCCATGAACACTTTGAGTGTCTTGACAAGATCAACAGGACAAGAAATATAAAAATAACATTGATCGATTCGATTTATTCATTTATTTTAGTCTCCTACTGGTGACCCCGGTTCTGCAGCCTATGCATATGTTTATCCCATAAACAAACACAATTAATATCCAATTACTCATCAGCATACAAGCACAAACTGTAGCCGTCTTACAAGACGGGCTTTGGAGAGTCAAAGGTTTCATGGGCAAACGGGGGTTGTTGTCATGTGTGTCATGTGGCTGTTTGAACACAATGCCCCTGGGTGCAACAGAATTTGGCAAATGTACACAATAAAGCTTCATAAACAAAAAGCGATCGATGTTTACAACTACATAACAAACACAAGCAGAACAAGTAACCCTTGTGCATGCTGCACCGAATCAAATGAATCAGAGGATAATCAGACTCTGGTACAAGCGATGTATTCATTACAGGGAGACAGACGGAGAACGGCATACTCGACGGCACTAGCATTGATCAGGTCATTTCACCAGTGCATTACCAAGTGATCAAATTCAATTAGGCGGTCATGTGTTTTCCTGTGGTTCCTGAGCCTATCAATCGTCTAGCCTTAACGAAGCAAATGCCATCGCCGCTCATTTCCTGCTTCCAGCCTCAGACCCCCAGTTAAAAGTTTTGAAAAATTAATTGCTTCCTTTGAAATTAACGCCACATGACTCTAGACGTTTGCGGTCAGAGTTATATTCATCGAGATTAATTACATGGAGCCGCACCGACACCGCAGGTCATCTGTTTTATCTATGTATAGATTTGACGGGAACCTTTTAAATATAATAGCCGAGGTATCTGGGTTTCTGTTGTGTAAATAGTGCTGATGTGTGGGAGATCAGGCTGAATAATCGTCATGAATGGTGAAGTCTGATCTGTGTACATAAGTGATATACGCCTGAAATTATTCTAGATAGGGGAGTAGTAACTGGACACAGAGAGACAGACAGACAGATAGATGGACACAGAGAGATAGACGGATAGACACAGATGTACAGACAGACAGATAGATAGACAGACGGACGGACGGATGTATGGACACAGATGAACAGACAGACAGACCGACAGAAAAATGATAGATATATAGACAGACAGACGGACTGATAGATAGACAGACAGAGAGAGACACACGGATGGACAGACAGACAGAAATATGATAGATATATAGACAGATGGATGGATGGATAGATAGACAGACACGGAGAGACAGACGGATGGACACAGATGGATAGACAGACAGACAGACAGAGAAGCCAGACAGATAGATAGATGGACAGACAGACAGACAGATATACAGACAGATGGACAAGCCAGACAGACAGACAGACAGATAGATAGATGACAGACACAGTGAGATGTATGGACAGACAGACAGATAGATATAGACAGACAGAAGGATAGAGAAGCCAGCCAGCCAGACAGACAGATAGATAGATAGACGGACACAGAGAGACAGATAGATAGAACTCAGAGAGACAGATGGACAAACAGACAGAGACAGATAGATAGATAGATGACAGACACAGAGAGATGGACGGACAGACAGACAGACAGATAGATAGATAGATAGATAGATAGATAGATAGATAGATAGATAGATAGATAGATAGATAGATAGATAGATAGATAGCAAGCACACAGAGAGACAGATGGTCACAGAGAGACAGATGGACAAACAGACAGAGACAGATAGATAGATAGATAGATGACAGACACAGAGAGATTGACGGACGGACAGACAGATAGACAGACAGACAGACAGACAGATAGATAGATGACAGACACAGTGAGATGTATGGACAGACAGACAGATAGATATAGACAGACAGAAGGATAGAGAAGCCAGCCAGCCAGACAGACAGATAGATAGATAGACGGACACAGAGAGACAGATAGATAGAACTCAGAGAGACAGATGGACAAACAGACAGAGACAGATAGATAGATAGATGACAGACACAGAGAGATGGACGGACAGACAGACAGACAGATAGATAGATAGATAGATAGATAGATAGATAGATAGATAGATAGATAGATAGATAGATAGATAGATAGATAGATAGATAGCAAGCACACAGAGAGACAGATGGTCACAGAGAGACAGATGGACAAACAGACAGAGACAGATAGATAGATAGATAGATGACAGACACAGAGAGATTGACGGACGGACAGACAGATAGACAGACAGATAGACAGAAGGCCAGACACAGATAGATGGACGGACAAAAGGCCTTTAATCAGCATTAAGTTTCTCTCTCTCAATCAACATATACAGTAAATTTGATAAGTCGGTGCGTTCACTGGGAGTCGAACCCATGACCTTGGAATTGTTAACACCATGTTGAGCTACAGGAACTAGTTTTACATTATGTGTTCCTCCCACTTCAGATCATGACTATACCTTTGATCCCAGCCTCCACACGTTCATAGAATAACTGCTACTGTATTGCACAGATATAGATAACAATGGCTAAAATATGAAGACACAAACCTGCGATTATGAAGCATGAATTTTGTAATTATTTCTGTTCCTCAGAGCAATTACGGCGATTTTCAATTTCATCGCTCATCATAACTACAGATCAAGTGATCACAGCCACAAAAGAAGCTCTTATGCATATTTAAGCCTGTGGCAATAACTGCATCGAGTCACCATTTTGTTTCACAAATCCAGATTTCAAAAATGAAGAGAGGGAGATTAAAGTAATCCCGAGTGGGATTATAAACGCTTCAGGGCATTCGGCTTTTATCTACCAACCACCTGTGTCCAGTCGACATCGATACAGTCAGTGGCAACTGTCATGCAGGACAGATAAGACCCAATTTCCTCCTTGGACAAAGCGATACATAATCCCATAAGTACAGTATACAGTATATATACATAAAAGACTGAAAGGCGGAGATTGTCCTTTTCTAAGAGAACTTGTTCTTAGCATCCGTTTCGGCTAATCTGATCGCAAGAGCGTTAAATACAAGTGTAAACAGAGTCGAAAACGCTTTTGTTGAACCGCATTAATAAAATAGTCAGATATGCATGAGACCACATCACATTTGTTTTGCCGTTTGGACCGCCAACTTGTAAATCAATCATTCTGCCAAAGCTTCGCCAGTTATCTTCGACTTCTAAATAATCGTCCCCATGTTGAATTTAAGACACGTGTTCATTTATCCACTTGTGATTGGATTACCTGAGAATAATAAAAAAAAAATGGGTGTAAACAGGGCTGTAACACGGTTAAAGGATGGGCAAGGAGGCGGCGAGAACCGGCTTGTAAATAAATGATCATTTAATTAAACTCAAACCAAAAGCACAAACATAAACACACACATGACGGACATGTCCGTAATTCTCTCTCTCCCGAACCATCGTCACCGGCCGCCTTTATCCCTCGCGATATTCCGACCCGGCCCCGCTCCCCTCCGCTCCACAAGGGCCTATGTGATTTTGCTTAAATTAAAGACTCTCTGTGGCACAGGTGATAGAGCGGCTCTGCTAATCGCAGGGTTGGCGGTTTGATTCCCGGCCCACGTGACTCCACATGCCGAAGTGTCCTTGGGCGAGACACTGAACCCCAAGTTGCTCCCAATGGCAGACTAGCACCTTACATAGCAGCTCTGCCATCATTGTGTGTGTGTGTGTGTGTGTGTGTGTGTGTGTGTGTGTGTGTGTGTGTGTGTGTGTGTGTGTGTGTGTGTGTGTGTGTGTGTGCGTGCGTGCGTGTGCGCGCTTGTGGCGGTTAGCGCACTGCGCTAGGAACCTGGCGACCCGAGTTCGATTCCTGCTCATGGCCAACACCAGTGACGATTATCTGAACCGGTCCCGGGCCTCCCCTAGGTCGACTCAGCCTAAAATGAGTACCTGGTGTGGTGTGTAAAACATCGCCACTGGGGAGACAAAGGCGGTCGGGCGTGGTGCTGGCCACCCACCCCCTCGTGTACCGTTCCGGCCTTCATAGGTGCTCGCTAACAGCACTTGCCCCTACAGTCTGTTAAGGCTAAATGGGGAATCTTAGTGCGTGTGTGAGAATGAGACACAGTGTAAAGCGCTTTGGTAACTGCTATGGTTAAAAAAAGCACTATATAAGTGCAGATCATTTACCGTTTACTCTCAGATTGGTTAAATGTAAACATCTGTGGCTGCTAGTAACAGAACAAACGGGTGACTTTGAATTTGTCCTCACCGCTCTGGTCCATGTTCTTAAAGCAAATGAAGTGGAAAACACATTTCTTAAGCTCATTATGATATATAAAAGGCTTTTACAGTGTCATTTTTCATGGTCAGCCCCTCTAGGAGACTTAAGACACAGCGCTGAGACCTGAGAGCGACGGTCAATGATACAGCGAGGTGGAGACGGCGGTGGATTTTTTCTTTCTTTCTTTCTTTCAGTTAAGCACATTAGAGGTGTGATTCAAGGGAAAGCCTCGGTGGATGGCTTCACCATTCTGAGGCCTTAGGGAGCAAGATGTGCGAAAAAGAGAGCAAGGATGAAGCATACCGAGGGAGAGAGAGCAAGGCATGTGAAGTAGAGGCCTTCTTATTAAAGATAGCAAAATGAGAAAGAGGGGAAAAACCTGCTCAAAACGGACTTGCTCAAACATGTGCACCTCTTGTTTCTGTATTATTCTCTTTCAAGTCAAAAAGGTGTTATATATGGAGATACTCGGGATGAGATGACTAACATGGATCGGCGTCACAGTTCATCCTGAACCCTTTGATTCAGAAAAGAGGCTGTTTTGGTGAAGGACGGACTGGGAGTAAAAACAGCCATTGCCAGCTCTACTATCTACATGCGTTCAAATGTATTGATTTCCACTATATTTTGATATGTCTGGACAATAAGAGTCATATGCATTGCAATCACAAAGAAAGTGGAATCGTCATATCCTGCCGGAGATAGGAGGCGGGGGCGAGGAGCCTACCCCCATGCGGGACGGGACTCAACAGGTGGTGCTGGGGTGGAGGAGGTTGTCGTGTAAGCACACCGAAACATTTACATTTATGCATTTGGCAGATGCTTTTATCCAAAGCGACTTACAGTGCACTTATTACAGGGACAATCCCCCCGGAGCAACCTGGAGTTAAGTGTCTTACTCAAGGACACAATGGTGGTGACTGTGGGGATCAAACCAGCAACCTTCTGATTAGCAGTTATGTGCTTTAGCCCACTACGCCGCCGCCACCACCACTCCGAAACAGCAATGTGATATATTGTGAGCAGACTTATAAAGCAATGGCTTACATGTGATTGGTTAGGAGTTACCCCGCCAATGGTGCGATGATGTACAGCCGCTAGTCTTCCCGCTAGAACGCTAGGATTTTTGAAAAGTATAGTATAAAAACATGCAATCAGCAACAATACCATTTTAAAAGCTACAATATTCATTTCAAATACTTAAAATGTATGTATATAATCAGTGACAGTGTACAAGCATACGCATCTAACATAATTATGTATATTTATATTCTGGTGTCACCATTGCTCTCTGCTAGGCTAATGTTTAGCTAATGTTCCAGTCCATCCCCAATGGATAATTTTAGTCTGTTAAGTTTTACAAGTCAAAAGTGGAGCAGAAAGGTGTCAAAGTCATCACTGGAGACTTAAAAAGACGAAGTAGAGCTCTGGAATTTCAAGCACACTTCTGCTTCAGTGGACGTAAAGACAAACAAACACATGCTGAAATCTGCTCTCGCTAATGGGATAAGTTCAGCCGTTGGGTTCATGGCTGGAGCAGCGCTTATCAGAGTGCATGGTGTGTTGAATCAACACGGATTTATGCTGAGGTTTCACAGCTACGGCACGCGTCACATTGTTGCAAAATTTAGTGCCGTGTCATTGATTTGCTAATCGTCCGAGGTCGCTCCTCAGAGCCCCCCCACCCCCCGAGTCTCTGAACACAACAGACTGTCTGTGGACTCCTCCTGATTCTCCTCCGCTGGTGGTCCACTCCTCCCCGAGGACACTTTGCGGATAAGCACAAAGCTTTCAGAGCACTTAAAAAAAACAAACATTCCCAGACACGCCGTTGATCTGCTCCAACGTGGCCTCTCGTACTCCTATCATGAAGACCGCCCAAACAAAGCACGGCATAAAAACATGAACGTTTTACCAACGAGGCCAATTGCTTTGTCTACCAGTGGAGCGTTTGGCATCTCTGGAGAAGGCATGAAACAAAGAGGAGTGCAAGGCGGAGAAAATCAATACACTCAACTCTACCGGTGCTATATCAATCCGATTCATCCAAAATACACCTCATTGTTAAACACAAACAGACTGAAATCCGAACCCTGCAAACTTTTACATCAAACTTTGACTGCGAGACCTGCACAACACACTTCTCCGTGTTGCTGGAGCCTCCGTTATTACTTTTTCCATTTAGACCCTTTGAAAACTCGAAGCCGAAACCACAAAAACACATCCACTAGACGTCAGCCTCGGCATCGGATCTATCCGCTACCCGCTAAAAGGCCCGAGCTGGGAACTTAAATGGAGCTGTGGTCAGGGTTCTCCGGGCCTCGACGTGGGAGATTAAATTACCGCTGGATAAGTATCTGAGAGGTTTTGAGGTGCGTGTGGGGGAGAAGCGCGCTGGAAGAAGTTGGATCCAGAGTTGAGCCGAGGTAATGAATCTTGGTCGTCTTTCAAAAGCAGACCAGATAACAGGCATGTCAAGCTAAACCTATTTAAGCATGATAACCTCTCTGCCAATAGCCTTACTGCTCTCACCAATAGGGTTAACTCGGCTAAAGAAGGTGTTAAAACTAGTGTGCATTGGGCCAAAGACCTCTTAATCTTTCCTTAGAAAAGACATGCACTGACAAGCAGTCTGCCGAGGGTGTGTACAGCCCAGTCTTGGACCACCTGTTAGTGATTTCCGAGCTGAAGCAATCATCAGCTTTGCCTAAGCCAGCCCCAGGAGTCCTGCGAGTCATGCCGTGACTGTGAATGCTGTTGACACAAAATCCATTTGTGAAGTTGACATGACGTGGTTTGGCGTGCTACACTGTACTAGTATTTTGCTAGCCCTTTTCTAATTATTATGCACGACCTCATATTAAAGGAATATTCCGGGTTTAATACAAGCTAAGCTCCATCAACAGCATTTGTGGCATTATGTTGATTACTACTAAAATTATAAATAAAATACATTTAAAAAAATTATAGTTATAGCATGTGTAATAAGAACCATCTCCTATACCAGGAGTCAGCAGGAAAAAAAAAAAATTAAAAATAAATAAATATATATATATTTCTGCTGGTCCTGTTGGATCAGTTGTTTAGTTTTTACTGGCCCAGGCAAAAAAAAAAAAAAAAAAAAAATGTATATATATTTATTTTATTTATTTATTTATTATCATTATTTCTTGACAAGTTTTATTTATTTTCCATTGGTGACTGAAATGTATAATTAATTAAATTAATATAATTAAAGCTATAATTACATTTTATATATAATACATACAATTGTTATAGATAATATTTAAATATATACGTATTATACGTAATATTTAATTCTCATAAACACTCAGATTTGTGAGTAGGGATGTGACCGTATCAAACTTTAAATATAATAAATGCACTTTACTGTTGTTCTTAATTGCAAGATTTTGTTACTTGTTTTGTAACATGGCGGCTTTCAAATGCTTATTTTTAGCAATTATTTCATTTATTACGGTTTATATTCATTGTAACAACAAAAGTAACAACGATGGTAACATTTAGAGGGAAAAGTTTAACTGAAAAGGTTTAGAATTTCCTAGTAATTTGGAAAATACTGTAAGAGTGTTGGGAATGTTGATTCATTGATGGAAATGCTACAGTTCATTCATTAAATGGACCGTAACACTCACACTGGCACTGGGCCAGCGGGTCATCCTTACTGTTGCTTATTCACATATCCTTACTCACACATATGTTATGAGTCAACTACCCGTGTGTGATTTAAGAAACTGCATGCACTTATCAGGAAGCCCAAAATAAATGAACGAACCGGAGCAGTAGAAACGATTATTTATGTGCAATGCTCTCAGGGGTCTGAATACTTAAAATACTGATGCATCAATGAGCAATGATGAGCATATGAGTAAACCCAGACACTGAGATGAGATCATGAGCACAGCTATAGTTAATGAAAGGGATCTCTTCAAAAAGGGGTGCTGGCTATGTCAGTGGTCCGTTTGTGCTGGTTTCACCAACCCGCATCTGTGACAAGTTCAGCCTCGGGAAGTGAAATATGGCTGTTTGTGTCTCCCTTGTTCCCTGAAATTCCTAAGACAGCAGTTCACACGCTCGCTCAAAATAGAGGCTGTTTCACGCCAAACCGCTTCCCATCGTTGTCTACACTAGGCGCGTTCATTACGCAACACAACGGCTTGATGCTGTCTACACTGGGGTGCGTTCATGACGTGACACAACAACTTGAGGCCGTCTACACTGGGCGCGTTCATGCCGCGACACAACGGCTTGACGCTGTCTACACTGGGGTGCGTTCATGACGTGACACAAAGGCTTGCAGCAGTCTATACTAGGACCGTTCATGCCGCGACACAACGGCTTGAGGCTGTCTACACTGGGGTGCGTTCATGATGTGACACAAAGGCTTGCAGCAGTCTATACTAGGACCGTTCATGCCGCGACACAACGGCTTGACGCTGTCTACACTGGGGTGCGTTCACAGCCTCAAGCCGCGACACAACGGCTTGAGGCTGTCTACACTGGGCACGTTCATGACGTGACACAACGGCTTGAGGCTGTCTACACTGGGCACGTTCATGACGTGACACAACGGCTTGAGGCTGTCTACACTGGGCACGTTCATGACGTGACAACGGCTTGAGGCTGTCTACACTGGGCGCGTTCATGACGCGACACAACGGCTTGAGGCTGTCTACACTAGGACACGTTCATGACTGCGACACAACGGCTTGAGGCTGTCTACACTGGGCACGTTCATGACGTGACAACGGCTTGAGGCTGTCTACACTGGGCGCGTTCATGACGCGACACAACGGCTTGAGGCTGTCTACACTGGGGTGCGTTCATGACGTGACACAAAGGCTTGAGGCTGTCTACACTGGGCACGTTCATGACGTGACAACGGCTTGAGGCTGTCTATACTGGGCACGTTCATGACTAACGGCTTGCAGCTGTCTATACTAGGCTCATTCATGCCGCAACACAATGGCTTGACGCTGTCTACACTGGGCGCGTTCATGACGTGACACAACGGCTTGAGGCTGTCTACACTGGGGTGCGTTCATGACGTGACACAACGGCTTGACGCTGTCTACACTGGGCGCGTTCATGGCGCGACACAATGGCTTGTGGCTTCAGGTTTCAAAAATGCAAGCCGAGACAACTGCGTTATTTCAGTCGTTGAACTGTGTCTAGATTTAGCGCAGGTGGCACAAACATTTAACATTCTGAACAAGTTCAGGTTGCAGAGAGGGGACGGTTACAGTTATTCCAGATTGTTCTGCAACAAGCAAATTTCAGCGCTTGATAAACGGCAATGTTGTTTTTTTCTTTCTGCTGTAGAGTGATGAGGGGGCGCCGTGCAGACGTCGATTTCATCAGATCTCGCTCACATTTCAATGGCTGTTGTTGATACCGGAAATGTAAGTGCAGCATTGTTCTAGAGGACTAGCGGCTTTACATCGTTACACCATTAGCTAGGTAACCCCTAACCAATCACATGTAAGCCGTTGCTTTATAAGTTTTGCTCACAATCTATCACATTGCTGTTTCGGCGTGCTAACACGGCAACCTCCTCCACGCCACCACCAGCTGTTGAGTCCCGTCCTGCACGGGGGTAGGCTCCTCGCCCCTACCTCATATCTCTAGCGGGATATGACGGTTCCGAGTACAACGTCTTCGGACCGCCAGACGGGGCTTATGCTAAAGAGAGACATCACATTTCTGTTTTATATTCATCAAATAAACGTCATCCAATTTCACTTCCTGATAGAAGTAAGTTTACCCTGCGAGGGCCGATTCTTGATGAATCTGATCTTATGAATCTGCATTAGTTCCACCTTAAAGTCTGTGATATTTTGGTGTCTATCTCTAGTTATAACAGTGATGCAAACACCCCTAATTACATGATGAACTAGCGATGGCTTTTTGTGGCATAAATGGTGGTTATACATCTCAATTCCCAAAGCAATATTTTTCAGATGTTCAAAACTCTACAGCAGACCACTTCAACAAAATAATGGCATCATTTACACCAGACCTAAAGGAGTTCCCAAGAGCCACTTATTACACTTATTCCATCCGTTTGTGCACCAGCCGTTTTCTGCAATTCTACATGCTTTGATAAAGATTATAATGTTGCCAACTGAATCAACCGAGCAACAGAGCCTCGGATTTAGGTCGCGGGGAGATTATAAGCAATTCATAAGCAAAGTTGAAAATTAAATATATAATATGATTCAATATAGTGATGAAAGAAAGCATTGTTAAGCCACTTCACTGCTCCCCAAACAACACTGGATAGAGATGCCACACACATTCTCAAACACACATAAAAGCACTGTTGTGGCAGCATTCAGAACAATTGCCTTTCACTTCAAGGTCTCTCTCTCTCTCTCTCTCTCTCTCTCTCTACATTTCCATTTCTCTCAGGGTCAGCTCCATGCAATCTCTTCTCTCCGAGCGTGCATGCATCTGTGTGTGAGTCAGTTCTCATATAAACTGAGAAAAGAGAGATTTGCTTAATGCTATGCTGTCAGAGCGTCCCATATCAGCCCTGTACGTAGTGCATTAAGAAGCTGTCAGCCAGACTATGGAATTAATCAGCAAACCCCTGAAGAAACAATTGCATAATCTAAAGCTATAAACTCTGC
This sequence comes from Xyrauchen texanus, assembly GCF_025860055.1. NCBI lineage: Eukaryota > Metazoa > Chordata > Actinopteri > Cypriniformes > Catostomidae > Xyrauchen > Xyrauchen texanus. The sequence continues at coordinate 36,451,700 of NC_068314.1, forward strand.
TGACCTTGCCTTCAAATGCACCGTTAAATTTCAACCTTCAAACAGGAGATTGAGGGAGCTAAAAAATCAGAGTTTCTTTCAGCCTATAAAGAAGAATGATTGACTCGTCCTCCTGCCTTTTCATTCAACGGTGCAAAATAAAATAAGTGATTTTGAATGTGACCTGCACCTGGGCCGCGGTGTACCGTGTGTTTGTTATGAAAACACTCACTCCTGCCTTATGGACTCCGTATGATGGAGGCAACGGATTTGGAGGACGACACAAAAGGAGATGTTATGCAGAACATCTCGAGACTGAAAGCCTCAATCACCATTAAAATATTTGGCCAAGCTATCTTTGATAAATTGATTGACGGAAAGACGCGAAGATTGCTTCGGTGACAAGAGAATCAAATGGTCAGGAATTTGTATTTACACGTCAACTAAATGAGTCATTGAACATCTGAATGACAAGAGCACAGAGACCGACATGGAAAAGCGATTGAGGCGGTAATCAGCAGCACACGGTGTGAAAGGTGGCCTTTTAGAAAACAGCTCTCCGACCGATCGGACGGTTATGAACCTCTCACTCATTGGATCAATCAAACCATACGCAGACTGAAGATCGATCTACCGTTAAAGGGCGCCAATGAAGCCTCTCTTAAAGATGGAGCCCCCCAATAATTAAACAAGCAAGTACAACCCCCCATTATTTATATTATGATCAATGGAATATGTAAATGCATCATGCTGCGTTCAAGCCAAATCTACGCACCATGAGCAGCAAAAGAAGCTTTGTGACCGATGAACAATGTATGAAAAAGTAAACTTTCAATCATAAAAAATCATTTATTTTACGAATAACTAAAAAATAACTACTTCTAAGAATTTTTGTCCAGTATGTGGCGCTGTTCTGAAACTGCTCAGGTAGAATCTGGGCATGATGGTTATCATGCAGGAAAGCGTTCATGAGTTATAAGCCAAAATAGCCATTTCATATCTCCTGACCAGTAGGGGGCAGTGCAACAAAATTCTGCAGGTAGCCTCAGAGCCTAATGGTGATGACATGTACCAAGTTGCATCCCAATCCCTCACAGCGTTGCGGAGATACAGCCTCAAGTTCAATTTTGCCTGTTCTTCGTCAAATTCATGGAAGCGCCATTTAAAAACGGTAAGGTTTATCAGAATTCTGTGAACACATTTTTGTCGTGAGTGCCTCTAGATGATGCAGGCCAATTTTTGTGCAAATCGGACAAACAGTCTAGGAGGAGTTCGCAAAAATAGGTTTTCAAAACATTTAAAAATGGCGGACAGGAAGTTTGCTCGATCATGACATAATTGGTATCGTTGTTTTCGGCATGAACCACTGAATCTATCAAGAGTCTCAGTCTCTTGTCAGAAGGCAAAAGGAGTCAATAGCTATTAGCATTTTTAGAAATAGCATTATAATTTGTGACTGCAAGGTGGCGCTGTCTAAATTTTTGGAGTCCCTTCAGAGCATGGTGCCAAAGACACATACCGAGATTCATAACGATACACCAAGTCGTTCGTAAAATACAGCATTCTATGCCTAAATTCAAAATGGCCAATGTCCAAAATGGCCGACATAGAAATGTTTCATATCGTTGGACTCGCTATGCCCCACTGAATCTAATGAGACCAATTTGATGATTTTATGACAAACAGTTCAGAAGTTATAAGCAAAAATTAGCTTTTTTCAAATCTCGTGACCAGTACGCGGCACTGTTCAAAAACTCAGCAGGCGCCCTCGAGTCATGGTGCCTATAACAAATAATACGTTTGGTACGAATACGGAGATATACCCTCACGTCCATTTTGGCGGCTCTTCGCCGACTTCATTGAAGCACCATTCGAAAATGGCATTGTTTATCAAATTTCTGTGAATAACTTTGTCGCGAGTGCCTCTAGATGATACAGGCCAATTTTCATGCAAATTCGAAAAAGTCGTTTTTTCCGAAAATTCTAAATGCCGGAAAAATGCCATGGTGGATAATCGTTGAGTCAAGGGATCAGATGAAAAAAAGAATTTTGTTTCTAGGACTCACGGTTCAAAAGTTATTAACAAATGTGAGTGCAAATTTGACCAGTTGGTGGCGCTAGAGGGTTTGAGGTAGAGACGCCAAATTTACTAGGATTACAGATCAGACTGTCCTCTATCTGTGTGCCAAATTTCATAACTTTCCCCCAAGCGATTCTATGAGCACCCATAGACTCAAGATCGGAAAAAGAAGAAGAAGAATCGGAACACTAACGAAAACAATAGGGGTCTTCGCCCCTCCTAGGCTTGACCCCTAATCAATAAGGAGTCTTATTACAGTACAGTTGGGTAAATGGGAAAGCAACTGCATTTGCTTTGGCATTAAATGAGCTAATTGTATACTTGGCAAAGTTAAGCATTTTTAAATAAAACAAATAATAGCCAATTTGTTTAAATGTTACTGTTGCCAGCAATAATTGTGTCTAGTGGCTTTTACAGATGCTCAAAGTTCATCCTCACTTAAGATTGTGTCTTAAAATGTTTATTATCATTAAAAATAATGATTCAATAAAAAGAAGAAGATGAACAGGATTTTCTTTTCAGGCTTCGCACTCTATTTAGTAGGATTAAGTCAAATCAAACCCCCCAAAAAAAACACGTGTTGACGGCTCATCCGCACAGGACTGCAGGTGAAGAGATGCAACGGTAGACAGATAAGACTGTGTACAAAACATGAGTGCTGACAAGCGCACTCATTAAACTGGACCGGGCCACAGATGCAGGGCTTTTATTACCTGCCGGCCCTGTCACGTGGCAATCTGATACCTGGAGGAGAGCCATCTTTCAGCACAAAACACCTCACTGGACAGACAGGCCGGGAGCCGGGAGCATTCTTTCCTTATTTCACTAGGAGGAATAAGAGAAGAGAAGGATTCGGAGAACATGTCTGAACGCTGCCCCGAGGCACACATAATAATTGTTTATGCTGGCAGGAATTCTTTAATAACCCATTTGCATTGAGACGTTGGAAAATTGCAAAGAGCTCCTCAAATTAAACATTGGTTTATCGTAAAACTGACTGCAAAGGGAGACAGTTTATCAATGCAAATAATGTGGAAGGTAGAAAGAGGATTCCCAGTGTTGAAGCAGACCGGAGGACACTACAACATCTTTCAACATCTGCTGAAAGACAAAAAGATGTGTTGATTGGATAAATGCCAGCGCTTAATAAAACACGTTCCACTTGGTTTGACATTGAAACAAGATGCCGTTTTTATCGTTACCTTATACAAGACCTACATGTAAATTCCCAGCGGTGCGCTCTTTGAATTTTAATGTAGGATGCTAAACATTGTGAAGCTCCAACGCTCCTCTAAAACCAGAGAATGAAAGAAGTAAATAAAAGAGAAGAAAACAGATGCAGCCTTAAGTAGCTCCAGCCATTTAAACGCTTTATCAGAAGAAGGCAGGGAACTTCGGGGGTCTCGAGCGGCCCTACAGGGAACCCGATGCAGTCTGCAAATAATAAAGGCAGAGATGGAGCTCGAAAGCACAACTTGAACGCTCCCCGATTCAGACACGTCAAGAAAGGACTCGCCTCCCCATCGCATACACGACTTTCTTTCAAGTGTTGGCGGAAAGTCAGACAAAAAGTCGAAGGTACAAGACTGTGTCCTGAATGTCTTTAATGAGGGAATGAACTACAATCCCATGATGCATTGCAAATGACGTCATTAAATACGATGGATAATATAAAACGACTGAATTGAAGTACAGAAATTATTTGTTAAACGTTAAGATATTCAGATGTATACAAATAAATAAGTCGTTTTGATGAAGCTATAGGATGCTCTCTTGCTCCCTATTTAGTGCATGACTTAACCTCCAGTGTGCTGTCTGTCTGCACTGGTCTCAGAACAGTTATAGGAGAACTATAGGATGCTCCCTTGCTCCCTATTTAGTGCATGACTTGACCTCCAGTGTGCTGTCTGTCTGCACTGGTCTCAGAACAGTTATAGGAGAGATATAGGATGCACCCTTGCTCCCTATTTAGTGCATGACTTAACCTCCAGTGTGCTGTCTGTCTGCACTGGTCTCAGAACAGTTATAGGAGAGATATAGGATGCACCCTTGCTCCCTATTTAGTGCATGACTTAACCTCCAGTGTGCTGTCTGTCTGCACTGGTCTCAGAACAGTTATAGGAGAGCTATAGGATTCTCCCTTACTCCCTATTTAGTGCATGACATAACCTCCAGTGTGCTGTCTGTCTGCACTGGTCTCAGAACAGTTATAGAGAGCTATAGGATTCTCCCATACTCCCTATTTAGTGCATGACTTAACCTCCAGTGTGCTGTCTGTCTGCACTGGTCTCAGAACAGTTATAGAGAGCTATAGGATTCTCCCATACTCCCTATTTAGTGCATGACATAACCTCCAGTGTGCTGTCTGTCTGCACTGGTCTCAGAACAGTTATAGAGAGCTATAGGATGCACCCTTGCTCCCTATTTAGTGCATGACATAACCTCCAGTGTGCTGTCTGTCTGCACTGGTCTCAGAACAGTTATAGTAGAGCTATAGGATGCACCCTTGCTCCCTATTTAGTGCATGACTTAACCTCCAGTGTGCTGTCTGTCTGCACTGGTCTCAGAACAGTTATAGAGAGCTATAGGATTCTCCCTTACTCCCTATTTAGTGCATGACTTAACCTCCAGTATGCTGTCTGTCTGCACTGGTCTCAGAACAGTTATAGGAGAGCTATAGGATGCTCCCTTGCTCCCTATTTAGTGCACGACTTAACCTCCAGTGTGCTGTCTGTCTGCACTGGTCTCAGAACAGTTATAGGAGAGCTATAGGATGCTCCCTTGCTCCCTATTTAGTGCATGACTTAACCTCCAGTGTGCTGTCTGTCTGCACTGGTCTCAGAACAGATATAGGAGAGCTATAGGATGCTCCCTTGCTCCCTATTTAGTGCACGACTTAACCTCCAGTGTGCTGTCTGTCTGCACTGGTCTCAGAACAGTTATAGGAGAGCTATAGGATGCTCCCTTGCTCCCTATTTAGTGCATGACTTAACCTCCAGTGTGCTGTCTGTCTGCACTGGTCTCAGAACAGTTATAGAGAGCTATAGGATTCTCCCTTACTCCCTATTTAGTGCATGACTTAACCTCCAGTGTGCTGTCTGTCTGCACTGGTCTCAGAACAGTTATAGAGAGCTATAGGATGCTCCCTTGCTCCCTATTTAGTGCACGACTTAACCTCCAGTGTGCTGTCTGTCTGCACTGATCTCAGAACAGTTATAGAGAGCTATAGGATGCTCCCTTGCTCCCTATTTAGTGCACGACTTAACCTCCAGTGTGCTGTCTGTCTGCACTGGTCTCAGAACAGTTAGAAATGCACCGAACTCCATATAAAGCCTCTAAAAGACACATTTAGCCCTCAAGAGGGACAAAGACCGACCGGAGATGGCAGTGCAACAGAGAGAGAGATTTACGGGCAACTGTCCGACACCTGTGTGTGTGTGTGAGAGAGTGTAGGTGTGTGTGTGTGTGTTTGTCTTTTTGGTTCAGTTTTATATAAAAATATTGTCAAGCCGGTTCTCGACGCCTCCTTTCCATTAATCCCTTTACACACACACAACATAAACTATTTACTAAGTTGCTACAATGTTTAAAATGAAGTAACAAGGGCAAAGGTCAGCCATTTGACACATGTAACTTAGCACACTGCTAGCTTAGTGTTTGCATAATTAAAACAACAGATGATGTTTTTGTGTCGAATTAAAGAACAGCTGAGAGTGTCTCATCACAAAGAAGTGTCTTTCAACTTCAGTCATTCTTGTGTGTGTTAGGACAGAGGAACATAGTGTGAAATCCATGAATCTGTAGTTTAAAGTATTTCCATATTTTACCCCACAATACTGTTACTGAAAGAATCACTTCGATTTTTCACATGGATATTTTTATGGAGATAAAACATTAAATCCCTCAAAACAGCCTTAACTCGAGTCGGCTGCAACATCCATTGACCAAGCAAATTAGTTAAAGTGCTTAAATGTGTTCTGCCTCAAGGGTCAAATCTTGTGGTCTTATAACTCCTGCTAGAATACTCCTCCTTTTCACATTCTGCACAAATAGGTTTTGCTGCTTTCTTAAGTAATTAAATAACCCCAGCACTATGGGAGCATTACTTGCTAGCCGCACTTTGCAAAGATGACGTACAGACATAAACATCCAAAATTAGCTGCGCTACTTCAACTGATGACAAAACAAATTATTTGCAGGTCAAGGACACCAGAAAGTAAATTAAGAAAGTTACGCAATGCACTCAAAAACAAATAGTTTAGCCTGTTTTTAAGATGAATGCATTTCAATTTCAAAACATAATTCCATCAACTGAATTGTGCAAAATGTACTTAAAAATATGTCGTTTTTAAATCATAAAAAAATAGAGAAAAAAGGTAATAAATAAATAGTAAAAAAATATTATTATTACTGTTCAGTTGTGAAACCAAATAATTAATAAAAATTATAAAATTTTATTGGCAGCCATAGTTAAAAATAAAATGGACAAAAACAAATCTGCATATATTTTAATATATTTTAAGATTTAAATTTTTTTAATAAATAAGGGTTGTACCTCACTATTCTCTTCAAAGCTGCTTTGAAACTATATTTATTGGCGATGCACCGATCCGATACCGATACTGAAGCTTTTAGACGGATCGGGTATCGGTCTGACGTGCCCGATCCAAATCCGATACCGCGCGTTAGTCGTGTTCGTTACTGTCAAGCTCCTAAAATGACATAAAGGACCATAAAAACACAATTAAAGTAGTTCATATGACTCGTGCATTTTATTCAAAGCCACTTGAAGACGTGCGATAACTCTGTGAATCACAAAACTCTGTTTTAATAAGTAAATATAGAAAATGCACGCGCAGCTCCAGCGAGTCAGTGAATGCCGCTGCTCTGTTTGCGCACACACGCACTCGCGGCAATTTTTAGCCTTATACCATCTATAAATGTAATTAATGTTAACAGATGATGCATCTTTTCAAAGGTCTGAGGGTTCAACATTGATATCCGATCTCTGTTTCACGATAGTAATCCTCCAGAAACAGTAATTGTGTTATTTGTGCAAGAGTACAAATGAAAACATGCGATATCAAAACAGGACTTTTATTATGAAAACATGCGATATCAAAACGGGTCTTTTATTATGAAAACATGCGATATCAAAACGGGACTTTTATTATGAACACATGCGATATCAAAATGGGACTTTTATTATGAAAACATGCGATATCAAAATGGGACTTTTATTATGAAAACATGCCATATCAAAACGGGACTTTTATTATGAAAACATGCCATATCAAAACGGGACTTTTATTATGAAAACACGCGATATCAAAATGGGACTTTTATTATGAAAACATGCGATATCAAAACGGGACTTTTATTATGAAAACACGCGATATCAAAATGGGACTTTTATTATGAAAACATGCGATATCAAAATGGGACTTTTATTATGAAAACATGCGATATCAAAACGGGACTTTTATTATGAAAACATGCAATATCAAAACGGGACTTTTATTATGAAATCACGATCGCCAGATGAATCCAGTTCAACACACTTGGGTCAATCGTCCATGACAAGCGTTCATTAAAAACATCCAATCGCACTTTTTGTCCATAAAAGTGATAAATGTGAGAAATATTGATATATTCTCCATTGTTTACATGAGATCTCGCCTTCATCATCGTTCTTCATCAAACTGCAATCTGAGCAGCATTCATGTTGTAAAACTGTTTATGATCTGATATATTAGAGTCTCATAAACAAAACCAGCCCGTCTCCAAAGTCTATTTTTAAAAATGTGGCGTAGTTTTATTCAGAATAGTCGAGCAGTGCCGTCAGATTTAGTGTCGTCTTGAGAGGCGGAGCTTAATTTTACTCTGAACACTTCCAGAGATTTTACAGAGATTAAAGCTGCAGGAACTCATTTATTATTAAATCATCTTCAGATTAGAAACGAAACTTCTTTAGACTCGTGACTTTGTGCACATTGTATTTCTGGGGTGTCTTGACACTTTTATTATTGTTTTATTAGATTATAAAAACATGTTCAAAATATTTCCATTACTATAAACTTCAGCTTCTCTAACTTTAATAAATAACAACAAATATTAATCATGAAACTTGTGAAATAAAGTCTAAAGTGTCTCTTTCAATAGATACTACAACTGTGTCCAAACTCCAAAGGGTCCCGTAAATACAACCATTTAACCTCAGGTGTGTCATTTTCATGCTTTGTGCTCTAAAAGGGGGCGTTCAACAACAGGTTAAAAGAGCACACCCAATTATTTCCACTATAAACCCATTATGCAAACAAAACAACAACAACATGTCATAATATTATCATATTTACTATCTTCCTCACGCAAGGGAATCATCATAGTTGGGGGTCATTAGCATCAATGAGTTCCAGAACTATGAATTCTGTTGCGAAACGTAGAAATGGAATTCCACACAATAAAGGAAGATATTTTTCATTTAAGCTGTTTTCTGTCTTCGCTCGAGAGTTCCAAAGTTTGAAATGTGGGTTGATTGTGATATTAGTGGACCCGTTTGATGATAATGAATAATAAACATATTATTTTAAAGCCTAAAGCAATCTATCACCGATTCTATGTTTACAGAAAGTGTCTAATCTCTGCTTATTTCTCCAGACCATATGTACAGTATCAATCACTCATCCATTCATCCACTCATTTGGCATTGTGTCGTCAATCTACCCCAACACAAAGACTTTCCCCGAGATTAATTCCATCATTCAAGTGGAACTGTACAAGGGCGGGATAAAATTACGAATGCGTTTATGAGTTATTAATGGCCCGGACTGCTGGTTCCCAAACGGGTCTGGGGCTCCAAACCACGCTGAGCGGACGTAGCTGGGTTATAGAGCCATACAACTCCATCAATTATTCAACAGAGTTACTTGGATTTCCAGATCTGCCATATATTATACATGCAGTTCAACAAATGTCTCTGGTATTACACACATATCTGTTCACGTCATCTGTGCAGTAATTAATCATCTAAATGTGCGCCCAAAAAGTACAGCGATCTCTTCACCCTCCCTGCTACATTTTTCACGCTGATGTTTTGACACACTCCAGTGCGCCCAAAGAAAATGACGGACCGAGTGAAGGAGGGAGGGGGTAGTGGGGTTGTTTCTGGCTCCCCGGGATTGATTTTCATCTCCTGAAGAACTGGACTAATCTCAATTCCTCTCTAATCCGGACCTAAAGCACTTGAAACCCCAGGCCTCTTTACAGAACAAGCGTCTGATTGTCCAACACAGACCAAAGACATTTGCTCCGTTCTAAAACAGAGTGAGCTCCGTAGGCGGCATTTTAAGGCATCACTCCTGATGCACAGATTGCTCTTAAAGGTAAACAACGTAATTATGCTGCTGTCAAATTCAAAAGCAGCATCATGTGTCTCCATCCCAGTAAAGGCAATCCCAGAATGCATTGCGACACACAGAAATACAAGGAGGGAAATTGCAGACAGTCTACAGTAGTGAAAAGCATCAATAAAAATTATTCAATCTACTGTAATTAGAAATGGAATATTTTACTCAACTTTGTGTGATATGTACTTTTATGCTTATTACTAGAGGTTTTACCGATTAATCGGTGCTGATAGTTGCTTCTGGAACTATCAATATCAGCAAAAATCTCAAAATTTCAAAATAAGAGTCTGGGCCTGTTTATACTTAAAAGTCCCACGTTATGCACCAATGCATCTGTCTGGTTATTATGGGTATTTCTGTTGAACAATAAACTGCATCTGAGATTTTATTCATTTGAGACTCTCTCTGATTGTCTGTGCCCGTCATAATAAGGAAAGAATAAGAATGGGGGGCGCCTGGGTATCTCAGCGAGTATTGACGCTGACTATCACCCCTGGTGTCGCAAGTTTGAATCCAGGGCGTGCTGAGTGACTCCAGCCAGGTCTCCTTAGCAACCAAATTGGCCCGGTTGCAAGGGAGTGTAGAGTCACATGGGGTAACCTCCGCTGTGGTGGGGCGTGTGATGAGTTGAGCGTGGATGGACGGCATGATATTGCCTGGAGCGAGGAGTGGAGCGGCATGGTTTTGCCTGGAGTGAGGAGTGGAGCGGCATGATTTTGCCTGGAGCGAGGAGTGGAGCGGCATGGTTTTGCCTGGAGCGAGGAGTGGAGCGGCATGGTTTTGCCTGGAGCGAGGAGCGGAGCGGCATGATTTTGCCTGGATCGAGGAGCGGAGCGGCATGATTTTGCCTGGAGCGAGGAGTGGAGCGGCATGGTTTTGCCTGGAACGAGGAGCGGAGCGGCATGATTTTGCCTGGATCGAGGAGCGGAGCGGCATGATTTTGCCTGGATCGAGGAGTGGAGCGGCATGGTTTTGCCTGGAACGAGGAGCGGAGCGGCATGATTTTGCCTGGATCGAGGAGCGGAGCGGCATGGTTTTGCCTGGAGCGAGCAGGGGAGCGGCATGGTTTTGCCTGGAGCGAGGAGCGGAGCGGCATGATTTTGCCTGGATCGAGGAGCGGAGCGGCATGGTTTTGCCTGGAGCGAGCAGGGGAGAGGCATGGTTTTGCCTGGAACGAGGAGCGGAGCGGCATGATTTTGCCTGGATCGAGGAGCGGAGCGGCATGGTTTTGCCTGGAGCGAGCAGGGGAGCGGCATGGTTTTGCCTGGAGCGAGCAGGGGAGAGGCATGATTTTGCTTGGAGCGAGGAGGGGAGCGGCATGATTTTGCCTGGAGCGAGGAAGGGAGCGGCATGATCCCATGGAGAATAGAGTGAAGCCTCCACACGCACTACGTCTCCACGGTAACGCGCTCAACAAGTCACGTGATAAGATGCGTGGATTGACGGTCTCAGACGCGGAGACTGATTGAGGCGAGTCACTATGCCACCCACGAGGACTTAAAAGCGCATATATATATATATATATAAAAAACTCATCCGATTATTCAGTTATCGGCCTTTACCACCACCTTAGTTATCGGTTTCTGCTAAATGTACTATCGGACGACCTCTACTTATTACACTATTGTATCAAAATCTTAGCAACATACTAACACAAAACCAGAGACAGAGCACTTTAATTAAAATGAATGGGACAAATTGGAACACCAAATATGGTGGGTATATTCTGTATATTCACCCAAATCAGATGTTTTTAAAAATGAGGTTTTGCGGTTGCACCATCCCTCCCACTTCCTCGTGTTAACAGGACACGTGTGAGGAATTTCAGCTTCATGTTTGTTATCCTGCTCTTGTCTTGTTCTGTTAAATCTGATGATTTATTAATGAGCAAGTAAATATAGCCGGGGATCGTATGAGCTTTGTGCGCTTGTGGAATACACTCATGCACACAAGCAGCTCTTACAAGGTAAAGAAACAAAATCCCTGATATTCTAGAAGAACAAAACCCTGAAGAAATCAAACAAACAAAGGCCGGATTTACTGCAGGGCCTCATGTGGACCGTTTAGGCCTGAAGTGCTCTTTAGATTTCCCTCGTATACGGCAGAACACATCGATCACATGTGTACCACAAACCCGGATATCAATAATTCAGCTCAAACACACCATCTGAAAATATGAACAAGACACCAAGGGTAGAAGAAAGAAACATCTTTACCTAACTCCACTAACAAATATCCCGATTACCTCTCTAGTGCTATTGCTCTTTTAACTGTACCTCTAAAGCAAAAACACCTTTTTTTATGTATTCAGGCAGGACGTTTAAAGGCCTTATATGAGGGGAAAAAATGCATGATGTTTTTTTTCTAGGCTCTCTGCCCACTAAAGTATAGCACAAAATTCAATCCACTGGAGTCACTGATAAACGTCCAAGAGGCCACGAGAAGAGAAGAAAATAATGCAGAATAATTCATTGTATAATGCAGCATGCGAGGAGAGATCCATTAGCATGCATGACTGTGCTCACACTTCTGCTGTCCAACCGCAAAACATGCACACACACACACACACACACACACACACACACACACACACACACACACACACACAATGAGCGAGCAAGACAGAGAGAGCACTAAACACATTGTCAGACACTGACTCTCCGATGATTCGCCGTTTGAGAGTATTTCGCTTCAGTTCCCGAAGCAATACATCTAGAGCTCATGCAGCAATCTGATTACCTGACAAGCGCTTTTATCGCTCAATTTTGCAAAAACAAGGTGACAGAAACCCAATCTCTACGAAACATACTGCGACTGACTCTATGGCACAACATTACAGCCCTTGTTTCAAAGCAGTTACTCCACAGCGTGATCTGTAGTCAACCGTTCCCCACCCCCTCTCTTGCTTTCTGACTTTGTTAAGGACATTTAATGGAAAGAAACAGCTCAGACGGACAATCCCTAAAGGTGCATTACTGTGTCCGGCTGCAAACTCCCTCAAACCATTGACCTTTCAATCAGACCGTTAAGCCCGCTGCCCTCCCTCGGCTACATGAATCGCCACTCCGGCTTCACCCGGGTCCAATACAAGCGAAGCACCATCAACATCATTTACAACATAGTGTTGATTACCCCAAAACTATATTTCGACTTGTCCCTCCTTTTTAATAATACACTTAGTTACAGTGAAGCACTTACAACGGAAGTGAATGGGGCCAATCTGTAAACGTTAAAAGCACAGCCACGAGACATCGTTATTAGAGGTCGACTGATAGTGGATTATGCCGAAACCGAAACTAAGCTGGCGAATATGAATCTGTGCCAATTTATTGAATGTTTAAAAAAAAAAACTAAAATTGTAGACGTTCCTCAACGTCCAAAATAGGCTCCAAAATTCCAAAATTAATAAAATAACAAATGCAGTTTATTTTGCGACTGAAATTCCTATAATAACCAGAAAAAAACTAAACAATTTGGTTGGAGTCGTTCGTATGTTCCCAGGGTCTTATGTTCCCCAGCACATAATGGGAACCCAGCTCTGTATTCTCTTAATATGACATGGGCTTAGGGTTAGTTTTAGGGAAATATTTGAACTTGAAACGGGTCAACATAGAAACGTATGACCCTGGGAACATGGATACGCTCCCCATTTGGTCCATAAAACAGGACTTTTAACTGCAAACAAGTCCAAAATACACCGGGGACTCATCAAGTACTCCCGTCTCACACAGACACATACTTGAAACTAAATATGCTGTCAAACAATCCTCTACAATGTATTACAATATCAACACTCTAACATAAACATTGTGAAATAGGCTAATAAATAATGAGCAGTTATTTATTAATGGTAGATTATCGTTCATCAATAGTAATCAGTGTTCCAGTAATACAAATGTTTTCTCTAGGGACATCGTCAGTCAAAATCAACATGAACATAGACATGAGTTTATGGTTAACATACTGTATTTACTCATCAACAAAAACTCTTTGGAGTGTTTATTTTTTATAACATTCTAAAAAAGAACAATCATTTAAAATACTATCTGCTTAGATTTTTTGTCATTAACTCTTTCCCCGCCAGCGTTTTTCAAAAAAAGTTGCCAGCCACCGCCAGGGTTTTTGACGATTTTCGCTAAACTTTAATGGCCCGCAGAATATTTTCTTCCATGAATATATGAAGATGCTATATATCAAAATAAAGATCTGGGCCTCTGCTTTTAGGCAAAAAAACCGATTTTATTTTATCTTCATTTGTTCTTTTTTATTGCGACTTGAACAGAGGTAGGTTTTGTCAAAAACAACATTTCAGACAAAAAGCTGATAAAAAGGCATGTTTATGTCTGATATTTTGAGCTTCTCAATACTCCACTTCTTCATATTTGAGACGATCGCAGTCTGTTTCTTTGATCAAAGAGTTGCGTACTCTTTGAAAACATGCGTAGGGGTCTTCCTTACCGTATAACACCTAAAACACGGAAACCGGAAAATTCCGTGTTTGGCAGAAGCGTTTCATAAACACGAAAATTCGTTTTGGGGAAGCGTCATAAAACACGGAAAATTCCATGTTTGGCGGGGAAAGAGTTAACAACAGTTCTAAAAAGTAACTATCAACACCGATATATCAGTAAAACCGATCCATTGGTTGACCAGTGAACAATATGTGGGTTAAGATGATTTTAGCATGATAAAATTACTTACTAATATTTTCTGTGTAAGTTATAATCAATTTTACAACTGTGTTGACATGACGATGTTATACCAGTAACCTTTAGCGGCATGATTTTGCCTGGAGCGAGGAGCGGAGCGGCATGATTTGGCCTGGAGCGAAGAGTGGAGCAGCATGATTTTACCTGGAGCGAAGAGTGGAGCAGCATGATTTTGCCTGGAGCGAGGAGCGGCATGATTTTGACTGGAGCGAGGAGTGGAGCAGCATGATTTTACCTGGAGCGAAGAGTGGAGCGGAATGATTTTGCCTGGAGCGAGGAGTGGAGCAGCATGATTTTGCCTGGAACAAAGAGTGGAGCGGCATGATTTTGACTGGAGCGAGGAGTGGAGCGGCATGATTTTACCTGAAGCGAAGAGTGGAGCGGCATGATTTTTCCTGGAGCGAAGAGTGGAGCGGAATGATTTTACCTGGAGCGAAGAGGCATGATTTACCTGAGCGAGTGAGCGCATGATTTTGCCTGGGCAGGAGCGAGCGCATGATTTACCTGAGCGAGCGAGCGGCATGATTTTACCTGGAGCGAAGAGTGGAGAGGCATGATTTTACCTGAAGCGAAGAGTGGAGCGGCATGATTTTACCTGGAGCGAAGAGTGGAGCGGAATGATTTTACCTGGAGCGAAGAGTGGAGAGGCATGATTTTGCCTGGAGCGAGGAGCGGAGCGGCATGATTTTACCTGGAGCGAAGAGTGGAGCGGCAAGATTTTGCCTTAAGAAAATTAATAACGGGACGACAGAAGGAGAACACGAGTGGGGAGGTGATTGATTGCCATGATCAAAGGTTCATTGTGAAATCCTAAAAGACGTGTAAAAATACATGATGATAATGCATTCATATGTGGAGACAAAATGTACAGGTAATACTTATATTTCCCCTATAAAATATTTTTAATAATCATGTTGTCATTCTAATCTAATGCATCTCAATCTGGACTGTAGACTATAATGTCTCGCATTAAATAGAACTGAACTAATCATGTTAACATCCTGTAGTTTGACTTTAATCGATTGTCATCTAAATATATTTTAGTGTCGTCGGCTAATTTATGCGTTATACATCTGCAGATGAAGAAGCTCAGAGGAAGATTTAAAATCGTAAAAAATATGTAAACGCTAATATTTCTAAAAGTGAACTCCGCATTAGACATCGTTTTGACAGTAGTATCTAGTTTCGATTTTTTCGTTCACAGAATTATAGGGCAAGGTTAATTAAAAGAAGTGCAATAATAGAAAATAATAGGCAATAATACACAGGACTAATAATGTTTATTTTATATATTTTTGGTAATTTAATAATATGATTTTATTTAATGTTTTGTTTTGGTAATTTATATAAAAAATTTTTGGTCATTTATATTTTTAATTGAATGTTTTATTTTATTTATTTATTATTTTTTGCATTAGCAATTGATTTAATTGATGAAAGTCAGAGAATGCTGCCGATATGTGTCAAAAGTAAGCTATAAAATGATTTAATTTCGTCTTGGGTAATTTTAGTGTTCTAATAAAGCACATTGCAGCTTTTCTTCTAGTATTGTGTATTTATTTTTCATTTAATACATCTTCTGCATGGAAGGTTGTGAGATTAAAAAGCACACTGAAATAACTTTACAGTGGAGAGGTAGTGAGGCGCTAATTCTGTCATGGAACGAACACGGAGCGGGGATTCTCTAATCCAGGAGCGCGGAGCGAGCGAGGAGCAGGAAATGGACAACCCGGAGTGGAGCTGGAGCGATTAAAGAATGAGCGCGGACGGGAAATTGTGGGGACCCCATAAGACTGGAATCAATTTGAGCATTGCCTAAAATGACAGTAAAAAAAATAAAAAATTGTAATAATAAATAAGCAACTTAAATTCATTTTATAGTGGAATTAATTTAAGTGCTTCATAAAAATTATAAGTTGTAAAAAAATAAATAGCACCAAATTCCTTGTATTGAACCCGGATAATTCTTCCATATGGTGGTGACAAAACACAACCATATGGAAGGCTGAAAAGACTTTTAATATGCCATGCAAGCTTTAGACTTCTCTCCCAGCATCATTTAAGTCATGCAAAAACTAAATAAAACATAGATTACACAGTAAACACGCTACAGCATGTAATGTGTGCAGATTTGTGTTTGCATGCACCTCCACGCTCTCACATGCACTGAAGACTGTCGCCTCCTACAGGACACTTTTACAGCAATGATCAGCAGCACAAATATCAGCCTCTGGTTCAGCCTAACACACACTTTAACTCTCTAGAACTGGGCTAACAATGAAAAAATTATCTTTTGATGTAAGGTTTACCTCAAGAGCCAAGTAAGACCCAATAGAGCAAGGAAATGCATTTTTATGAGCATGCTTTCAAACGGATGCAACAAAAAGGGAATCGGTGGCAATATCTTAACTTCAATTCTGTCCTCTTAAGTATGAAACAAGTGTGAGAGAGAACACTCAAGTGCTCTCTAGGAGACTAGAAGAGTGAATTAAGAAAATCCCCTGCACTCGTGTTCGAGGGATAGCACAGAAGATTTTCTTAAACCTCGATTAACCATTGAGTAATAGATCCGGACGCCTGCAGAGTAATTAAGTGATATTGCACGGCTTTATCCAGGAAACTTCTCTCAGCCAATCGAATTACAGCCCTTGTGTTGTGTTTCCCAAGAGCAGACGGCCCCGGTGCTGTAACTGACCCTGAACCTCTTTTCATTTCAGACATATTACCCCAATGACCAGCTGTTCGCAACCTCTGGATCAGCCACTATAACATTCACATTTACGTTTACATTTATGCATTTGGCAGATGCTTTTATCCAATGTGTCTTACAGTGCACTTATTACAGGGACAATCCCCCCGGAGCAACCTGGAGTTAAGTGCCTTACTCAAGGACACAATGGTGGTGACTGTGGGGATCGAACCAGCAACCTTCTGATTACCAGTTATGTGAGTTAGCCCACTACGCCACCGCCACTCCTGCCGCCATTAAGAAGCTCGGTGTCTGCTGCTGCACTAGGGGGTGATGGGAACTATTTAAAGTGCTCTTGTGCAGCTGTGCGACGACTGGCGAGCAGAGGGACTGTGTTTTGATTGATTTATTTGTTTACATACATGTTTATTTTCAGCTTTCAGGCTACCTCAAGCACCGATGACAACAGCCAACACATCAATCGACAGGGACTGGAGGGGGAGGGATTTCTAACGTCTTTATAAGCTCCACACTAATCGGTTCAATTTGAAAACAACGTTTTGGCGTTGTAGTGCGGACTGAAAACGGACGCTTTGGAAAACGATGATGCAATTTTAGTCATGTGATCTATCCAACCAAAACAATCAAGATGGTGGCTCGTGTTATAGCGGCGCTGTTGTGCCTGATACTCGCTTTGATAGCGTTGTTAAAACATAAATGTCACTTTGTACAACCTTCACATTGTGTTCCTTCAAAGGCGAAGGGAAGTTTACTCGGAATTGGTGTCCGGCGACGGAACAATTGCGTTTCAGACCGTACATGAAACGGGATTTTCCGCACGCACAGTGACACGATTTAAGCGTTTTCATACGTTTCAGTGCGGACGAGCAACTTTTGGAAAACGCTTGAAAACGTTAGTGTGGACGGAGAGCGATTTGAAACGAAAACGCCGTTTTTCAAATGTATCCGGATTAATGTTGACGTAGCCTCAGAGTCCAAAGTCACTCAGTGACATACAGTGTTTTATGTCCATTACGTTCTGTCAGTATTTCGGCAAGTCATCCACATTCATTTTAATCAGTTTTACTCGGACTAAAATGCGATGTAATTTTAGTCAACAAAAATAACA
>NC_068314.1:36474691-36514691 GCF_025860055.1 Xyrauchen texanus
TATTCTCCAGGGATGTTGTTTTCGGGCACCTGAAGAAGGTACACCATTTTAGTGAAGCGAGGTGCATTATCATTTTCATCTAAAATCTTAACAGTGAAAGACTTGGTTGAGTTCAGTGGCGGGTTGCCATTGTCTTTGGCCACAATGGTGATGTTATACTCATCCTTTACCTCTCTATCCAGCGGCCTGTCGGTCACCACTGTGTAGAAGTTATCGTAATTCTCCTCCAACTTGAAGGGGACGTTCCCCAAGATTCTACACTGAAGCTGCCCATTTCGACCAGAGTCCTTGTCTGTGACTCTCACAAGGGCGATAACGGTTCCTGGAGTCGCCGCTTCACTGACCGCCCCCTGACGCACCGCCACAAATCCGATCGACGGCCAGTTGTCATTCCTGTCGAGCACTTTAACGGTGACTTTACAATGGCCAGGAATTGGGTTGGGACCTTGATCTTTCGCCTGAACATCAATCTCTATAATTGGGTTCTCCTCAAAGTCGATTTTACCCTGAATCTTTATGACCCCCGTTCGGGGGTCTATTGAGAACAACTCTTTGATATTGTCTGGGACGTAACAGCTAAAAGAATAAGTAACCTGCCCATTAATCCCTTCATCGGGATCTGTGGCATTTAAATGTATCAATACCGTGCCAGGGGGCGAATTCTCAGGGACCTCCACGACATATGAGGGCTGCTCGAACACGGGGATATTGTCATTGGAATCAGTGACTTTCACATTGATTTGCATTGTGCCTGATTTAGGATATTCCCCTCCATCTGTGGCCGTTATAATTAAAGTGTGATGGCTGCGCTCCTCTCGGTCTAAAGACCTCTGAACAATCAATTCGGGGAATTTCGTTCCATCCCCTCTGGATTTTACATCCAAAGAAAATATACTGTAATCGTCCCGCGTGATCTGATACGTTTTCAGGCCGTTTTCCCTCGTGTCTGGGTCGTAGGCAGCAGCCAAGGGGAAACGCGTGCCCGGGGCTGCGTTCTCGGAGATGTCGATATCGATCTGTTCAGAGGGAAAGCTCGGAGCGTTATCGTTTATGTCCTGTATCTCAACTTTAATCATGCAGATCTCCTTGTCGTTGGCGAACACTTCCATGGAGAGCTGGCACTTGGAGTTTTGTCTACACAGTGATTCCCTGTCGATCCGCTGTTTAGTGTATAGCAGCCCGCTTTCAGGGTCCACATCTAAAAGATGAGGAGCGGAGTTCTCCAACACCCTGAAGTTGGATTTTTTCCCCTGCTCCCCCAATTCCAACTTTGCATCCTTGGCAATGTTTCCAATGACGCCCTGAATTTTCTCCTCGGGGATGGAGTAGTTCAAGTTTTTCAACGTCAGGGCTTGCGCCCATAAAAGCAGGAAAATGAAAACAGAAAGATGCATCCCTTTCAGTGAGAGGTGCCTTGGGTTCCCGATGTGTTTTACGCCTCCGACTTGTTGATCTTCCTGGCAATATTACGGTTTATACCTTCAATTACAGAGCACACATTCTGATTCGTGATAAAAAGACATGTAAAGTCATAGTGTGGGCTTTTCCTTTGAATGCTCTTTTGCGTTCCACTGTGGCAGTCCTCCTTTTATCCTGAGTTTTTACAACAAACGGTGGGGATGCACAGCTAATTTATATTCTGCTGAACGCCCAGGCGCATTGGAGGCATAATCACAATCCGGTTTCCACAAAGTAGTCGCCTTTCCAAGCCTCTTCGTCTGTAATAAAAAAAAGAGGAATAAAAACACTTATTTTTTTTCCGGAATCACATTGGTTATAACATGTACCAATTTTTGCATTTAATAATTGCAATACTGGCTTAGGAAGAAAAAAAACACACATCTCTTCTCTCAGCATATGCAGGTTGTTTTGCACCCCTCAATAGTGTGACTAATGAAACGCACATATAATGCGTAATTCCTCATTCCTTGACGAACAACGTGGATGGCATGTCAATCCAACCTTGAGATACGTCGGGGCGCTTTAACACTGAACACAGGTGGATGTTCGTGTTTTTCTGCCCTCAGCACGTAGGTTAAGCAATGCGTCGAGGACACGCCATGTGGCACGGGCTGTCCACCCCATGAGCGTTGCGCGCGCTACAAACGCGCAATTATCAATAAATCTGGTGGTGAGCAAATAAAGAGGGATATCTCTTTCTGTCTCCCTGCGTCCTGAAACAGCTGCTTCAACGAGGCTATCTCTATACCTTAGCTGTCTTGAGGCGACACCATGAATACAAATGCGTTGAAATAATCCTCTTAAACCACTAAAACCGGCATAATCCGGCTGTTAAATACAATGCATACGGAGTCGCGTAAAGCAGAACAGAAATGCAAGGCAATCCTGAACGGCTACTTATCCATTGCTTTAAAATAAAAACAGAGTGCTTCTTCAGGGAAAGCTGTTGCATCCTCTCTGACACTGTGCGCATCCAACAGCTCCGGGTTTAAAGCGCATGTATGACATGTCATATCTAATCATTTCCCGAAAGACACTTGGAAAGAGGATGAGGAGGATGAGGAGGAAAAAACACCACGGAGACTTACCTGTAGCCTTCTATTAAATACTAAGACAATCATCACCAGAGACGGATTACATCCTCCGTGCGCCGCCGTTCCAACGCGCTGAAAAACTCCAAATGGACTATTTGGAAAGATAAATAAAAATAACGCGCTCCCCAAAAGTGCGCGTGTAATGTCAATGAGGAGGCAGCAGCAGACCGTCTCCCCTGTCTCTGATTAGGATGCAGTGACTCTCCTCCGCTCATGCAGTGAGTCACCGGGACTCGGGCTGGTGATTATTTAGGATAGACATACAATATACATCCACAACGAACGGCATCGCCAGTGCCAACAGTCTTCTCTTGTACTGCATTGACGTGGGGCGAGACATCCCCGTGATAGATGCGTCCTTGCGCCCTTAGGAGACTATACGTCCGTTCCCTTGTGTTGAAGTGGGATAAAATGAATGCGAAGGAAAAAGAAAACAGTCCAAAGTTCAAAACGTGAGAGGAGCTCGGTCCAAACCGACGGCTGTCTTTGCTTGTCACAGAAGCCAGCTGTCAATAACGGTACGGGAATACATGCGCTCTTGTGCCGCCTGTGCGCATTTCTCTCTCTGACTGTCTCACTCTTTCTCATTGTGCATTAAACATCGGGACTGTTCCTCCGCCAACCAATGAATGACGGAGGAGGAGAATGGTGCGACCAATCAGACTCTCTAGATTCGAACTGTGGGCGGGGTTTCCAGAACGGGTCCTGTATGCGCCTGATCGTTTGGACGCTCCTGCACGCGCAGACTTTATAAAAGACTCTTTGAGTTTCAGAGGCTGGAGAGGGGTTTGCAATCTTTACGACAACTGTGTTTAAAGCAATTCATCAAACATGTCCGAGGAATACACGTGTGGAAAGATGCGTATTTGTCTACAGGCTGTACAAGGTCTAACTGAATTCAATGAATTCCTTCCGTTCACTCCACAGAAGAAGAGGAGAAAATGCACGACTAAAATAATATAGTCTAACTATTCCACGATTAATCATATAGGGGTTTTGAAGAGTCACTATCGTTGCGTTTGAGCATTTTTCGAAATCTCAAGGGATTATGACGCATATGAAGAACGATTGCGTTTATTCTCAGTCTGCAGTGAAACAGCATATATTAATCCAACAGGTAGCATCTATTTATTGCAAAATATCAGGCATACAGGCAATGCACGTTTATTGATATAGCACATTTCATACCCAAGTGCCTTAGATATACATGATAAATTATATGCATGATGCAATTCATTTCTAAACGCAATTAAAAACAAGAAATTAGATTTAAAAAGTAATTAAAATGAATTTGAAATCATATTAAAATTATAGCCTATGTTTAGTCAAAACAGAGGGGGAGATCATGGAATATCAGCTCTTTTGGGGTTTGCAGAATGGGCTATTTCTCAACACACACTGGCAGATTTTTAAGAATTTCGCACACGTCCTTGACAACAGGAAACAATCCGATGGGGGTTCAGACTATAATATACCCAGGAACCATTAATACCATTAATGTGAAGAGAGCTGCGCGAGCTCTGGCAAGGAGCAGGTGGATGTGAAGTAAACAGAAAACCCATGATGGCTCGACCAGCTCTTTAAGCCCTCTAGTGGACACTTTTAAACCCTCGACTAGAGTTCCTCTCATTTTTCAGTCTGTAAGAGCTTGATGTAGCACCTACACAAGTTCTTTATACAGAATATATATATATAATTATATATACAAATATAATTGCATATAAAATGTCTCTCTCTCTCTGTTTTAAGGTGCTTTATTGGCATGACAAATATTTGTGCATTCGTATTGCCAAAGCATTTACAGCTGATACAAATAAGACTTCAAAACAAAGACAGTGCATACACACACACACACACACACACAGATATACACACACACATACAATGTATTCTTGACAAATAAATGAAACTCCCAAAAATTACTTTTGTAAATAGACTAGAATAAAATAGAAGAACAGGGAGCCC
Source organism: Xyrauchen texanus (assembly GCF_025860055.1). Lineage (NCBI taxonomy): Eukaryota > Metazoa > Chordata > Actinopteri > Cypriniformes > Catostomidae > Xyrauchen > Xyrauchen texanus. The sequence continues at coordinate 36,479,212 of NC_068314.1, forward strand.
TGCAACAGATGTCATTGCCCCCACTAGGGTTGCAGCAGAATAACCTGTAATGAAAATTGACGGTTACCATGTACATTTGCTTATTTAAGGTATTGAGAAAAATTTGTCAACTTGCGCCAAACACACACACACACTCTCACTTACACACACACACTCTCACTTACACACACACATATTCACTTACAAACACACACACACACACACACACAGATATTCACTTACACACACACACACACACTCTCACTTACACACACACACAGACATACCCCCCCCACTGAACATCGAGTCAGTCTGAGATTACATGAAGAGGCAGCTACAATCGAGACAGCCGAAATAGATATATACACAAACAATCTTAATAATAATAAATCAATCAATCCAATATATTTATACAGCACAAGTAAAAACAACAATGTTTGACCAATGTGCTGTATAGCAACAATATAAAATACACAAGGACAATAACAAACAACACAGTCAATATACAGGCCTGTAGACGGGGGTCCCCTCCTCACTGCCAACGGTCCAGAATTTATTAACCTGTCGATACGCAATTGCCCGCACGCGGTGCTGACGTCACACTGTTTACATTTAATATATAATTTACCGTCTATACATGTAATTAATGTTGTGCAGGAGTACAAATGAACACATGCGATATCAAAACGTGACTTTTATTATTAAAGCATGCAATATCAAAACGGGACTTTTATTATGAAAACATGCAATATCAAAACGGGACTTTAATTATGAAAACATGCGATATCAAAACGGGACTTTAATTATGAAAACACGCGATATCAAAATGGGACTTTTATTATGAAAACACGCGATATCAAAACGGGACTTTAATTATGAAAACACGCGATATCAAAACGGGACTTTAATTATGAAAACACGCGATATCAAAACGGGACTTTAATTATGAAAACACGCGATATCAAAACGGGACTTTAATTATGAAAACACGCGATATCAAAACGGGACTTTTATTATGAAAACACGCGATATCAAAACGGGACTTTTATTATGAAAACACGCGATATCAAAACGGGACTTTTATTATGAAAACACGCTATATCAAAACGGGACTTTTATTATGAAAACATGCGATATCAAAACGGGACTTTTATTATGAAAACTCGATCGAGAGATGAATCCAGTTCAACACACTCTGGTCAATCGTCCATGACAAGCGTTCATTAAAAACATCCAATCGCACTTTTTGTCCATAAGAGGGATAAATGTGAGAAATATTGATATATTCTCCATTGTTTACATGAGATCTCGCCTTCGTCATCGTTCTTCATCAAACTGCAATCTGAGCAGCATTCATGTTGTAAAACTGTTTATGATCTGATATATTAGAGTCTCATAAACAAAACCAGCCCGTCTCCAAAGTCTATTTATAAAAATGTGGCGTAGTTTTATTCAGAATAGTCGAGCAGTGCCGTCAGATTTAGTGTCGTCTTGAGAGGCGGAGCTTAATTTGACTCTGAACACTTCCAGAGATTTTACAGAGATTAAAGCTGCAGGAACTCATTTATTATTAAATCATCTTCAGATTAGAAACGAAACTTCTTTAGACTCGTGACTTTGAGCACATTGTGTTTCTGGGGTGTCTTGACACTTTTATTATTGTTTTATTAGATTATAAAAACATGTTCAAAATATTTCCATTACTATAAACTTCAGCTTCTCTAACTTTAATAAATAACAACAAATATTAATCATGAAACTTGTGAAATAAAGTCTAAAGTGTCTCTTTCAAAAGATACCACAACTGTGTCCAAACTCCAAAGGGTCCCGTAAATACAACCATTTAACCTCAGGTGTGTCATTTTCATGGTTTGTGCCATATCGACAGGTAAAGCGTAACACCAAATAGAAAAATGAATTGATTAATTTCATCATTTCCAGGAGTTTCATGCGCAGCAACTGTCGTTATGCACTCATAGCAACATCTGTGCAGGTGGTAAATATAGTTTGATGTTCGACATTCGTTGGACATTCGGTTTGGCAGATGTAAGAGACGCTCTACGCTAAAACAGAGAAGATATTCACCTGCAAGTTATACATGAAATAAAACCTGTAAAATACATTTTCACTTCCAGAATGTTCTTATAACTTCCCAGAGCACAGACAGACACACTACAGCTGATATTATTACAGTATCATTAATTATATAAGTACAGTAATCCATCCACACTGTAGTTTGGAGTGGTGGTGGACTAAAGCACATATCTGGTAATCAGGAGGTTGCTGGTTCGAGCCCCACAGTCACCACCATTGTGTCCTTGAGTAAGGCACTTAACTCCAGGATGCTCCGGGGGGATTGTCCCTGTAATAAGTGCACTGTAAGACACTTTGGATAAAAGCATCTGCCAAATGCATAAATGTAAATGTAGTTTCTGTTTATTGTATTGATTAAGTGCATCAAAAAGCGTGCTCGTTAAGATATCAGCAGACACTCTAATCCAGAACAAATGAGTGCATTAAAAAATATTTTGATCAGTGGACCGTTGATGTAGCAGGCTTTATTTTTGGTATTAGGTCTGTGGGGTATGATGGTGCCAGTCAATTTAAGGATTTAAAAACAAAAACGATTACTTTCAAATTAATTCTATACCAGCCTGGCAGTCAATGCAGAGACGTTAAAGCTGCAGTGATATTCTCTCGTTTCCGAACATCAGATAAAATTCTTACGGACACCGTGGAGCGGAGGGGGGCGGGGCCGGGCTAGAATGCCGCACGCCCGGTCCCCAATCGGCCTGATGGGGCGCGCGAGGGATAAAGGCGGCCGGTGGCGATGGTTCGAGAGAGAGAGAGAATTACGGGCATGTCCGTCATGTGTGTTTATGTTGGTGTGTTTTGGTTTGAGTTTTCATTAAATTATTATTTATATTGACAAGCCGGTTCTCGCCTCCTTCTTGCCCATCTTAACCCCTTTACATTGGTGCCGAAACCCGGGAAGGAGGAGGGATGCCCGTCGCAGAGTCATTCTAGCCCGGCCCCGCCCTCCTCCACTCCACAGACACATTTTGGACCATTGGTTTGTTCCTTTAAGGAGTTACGAGCTTTAGTTTGTTCCGATAAGGAGTTACAGTAGTCAATTCGAGATGAGACAAAAGCATGAATGACTCTTTCAAAATCTGCATTGCGCTTTCACGTCGTGCAGCCCCGCCCCATGCGCATATGAGAGCAACGACTGGTCAACATTTTCACGAAACAATACCTTCGATTTCTGTTTGTTTCCAACCAAAGCTCATCGTATGCTTTCATAATGAGTCTCATGGAATCATTTATTAGACTTCTGAATTATACGTTTGCGTCCTTTTGACGCTTGAGGAGGTGGTCGCCATAAACTGCCATTGTATGACATCACTGAGCAAAAACATGTTTTCATAAATACTCCCGTTGTGTTCAGAAATATAATGAAAGTGAAATGGGGTTATAACAACAAGGGGGGTGAGTACACAATGACTGAATTTAAATTTTCAGGTGAACTATACCTTTAAGACTTGACAGCAGGGCTGGACTGGTATTCTGTCATACCGGGCATTTTCCCGTTGGGCTGACGCCCTTTGGGGCCGATCAGGGGCGGACTGGCCATCGGGAGACCGGTGGGTCGGCCACGAAACGGGTTGAATGGGCAGTGATAAGCAAAAATGAGCCATCGCGCTATGCAGAACGGACCACAAAACGGCACCACAGGACAGCGAACACCCCCCGGTTGCCTTGTAAAGTCCTGGGACGAATTCTCTTCCCAGTCCAGCCGTGCTTGACAGTAAACACCCACTGTTCTGATTGGCTCCCTGATCTTGACTGACCTGCTCTCTCACTGCTGTCCGCTAATGGGCGGGGCTACAGAGGTGATGAGGTAAAGTAGCCATTGATGTGTTGATGTGTAGGCGGTCATATGCAAATGTCCACCACAGTGTGACCTCACAATTTGGAAGTCGTTATGGCTGATTGGTTTCAGCAAATGCTCTTTTGAAGTAAGTGTTGAGTTCTGAAAGTTAGTATGGAAACATAAACATATACATATTTATATATATATATATTCCTCATGTCATGACCACTTTCACTTTAACAGCATTAGATATGAATTAAAACACCAAACAAACTCTGATCCCAGATCTGTGGCAGTCCCCTTCTGCTCACGTCGAGGCTTCTTGCAGGGGGTCATCGTCATGGGAATTGGAGCCGGTGTCTAAATCCATTGTGAATTCTGGCACACAACACTTGAATATTCTGGAGATGCTCCTCTATTGTCATATCCGTACAGAGCGGCCTCTCCAGTGTCTCTAATGCTCTTTGATTATGCGCTGATAGAGGCGTGTTTGATAGCGCCGCAGCGGCGAATCTTCCCATTCAGGCTCAACACGGGCTTCTGTATCCTTGATCTTGGATGTGACCTTTCCTCTTGGCAAGTGTCCTGGAATACCAGGATGAGAACTGCGATTCTCTAGGAAGTGCTGCACATACTTGTATGTTCTAGTGCAGATCTGAGTCTTCTTGACTGCAATGAAGACACATGGTTCGGCTGCATGTAATTAACTGGAGTGGATTCTGAGGGACTGAACGAGAGAGGCCATTCGGCACGTGTTGTTGTGTGTCTGTTTTGCGGTGAGTTCCTCTCCCCTGTTGCTCGCCGAAGCTGGAAGCTCTCCTTCTGGACTCTGAATCCACTTCAGATTTAGCCGTGTGTCCTGGGAATCTGGACTTGGTGAATAACTAGCAACAGAAGCCCCGCTATTAACAGCCGTCTCTATTAGTCCAATTAAATTGCCTTAAGACACACTGGCAACAGAAGCCACATTTGGACGGATGGAGGCGAATGGCTATATTAAAACACAATTTTGCAAATTAAATTTCAATTTAATGGCACAGTTTTTTCTTCAGGTAATGAGGACCTGCGCTTTTGGACAGGCTGTCTGACTCTCTCTCTCTCTCTCACGGTTTTCCTTGTATGGTGATGAGGCTTTTATGTGGTAAAAAATGAATTTTTTTTTACATTTGCCGAGGACAATTCTCTGAGGCGGCGGCGTTCCAGTGCAGCTGCCCTTTCTGCTTTTCATCCGATTTCACTCTCTTCTGCCGGGGATTGAAGGGGTGTGAGATTCTCCTGTCTGTCTGTCTGTCTGTCTGTCTGTCTGTCTAGGTAGGGCTAGCAAGCTACCTAATTACCTATATACACTACCAGTCAAAAGTTTGGACACACCTACTCATTCAACAGCTTGCGTCAGGGCGTCATGTGACATCAGGACTGGTAATCTGGCATACCGGGCATTTTCCCGGTGGGCCGACACACTTTGGGGCAGATCAGGGGCGGACTGGCCATTGGGAGAACAGAGCGGGCCGGTGGGTCAGCCGCGAAACAGGTTGAGCTAAAATGAGCTGCCGCGTTATGTAGAACGAGCCACAATACGGCGCCGCGATATGCAGAAAAGCACCCCACAGCTTTTGGGCCCGTTGCTACGTAAAATCCCGAACCAATTTCTCTTCCCAGTCCATCCCTGCGTGACGTGTGATATCTCTTCACAAAGTTATTTAATAGTTGTTGTTGCTTTGTGCTCTAGAATCATTAGTAAGGCAGAAACTGTCGTAGCAAAGACTTTGTAAGCTATGCAAACCGGCAGGTAATCATTGGCTGACGCTTCGAAAGGTCAACAGCAATGAACAAGGTCAAATTTAAAACAGTTTGAACTTTGAGCGCTGCGATGCTTTATGGTGGAGAAGGAAACGCTGACGCTTCACATCAAAGACTTTAATGTATTTTGTTACTATTTTAAACATTATTAATAATAGCCAAAACTATACAGTTACACAAATGGAAATATGGGAATTATATAGTAGCCAAAAATGTAAATCAACTCAAAACTATCTTATATTAAACCTTCTTTAAAGCAGATACAATGTGCCTAGATTGACATGAGATATTCACCTGGTACATATCATCAATTAAATTAAAAACAGCTTTGTAAAGAATTATCCATCTGTCTGTCTGTCTGTCTGTCTGTCTATCTATCTGTCTGTCTTTTCATCCATCTAGCTCTCTCTCTATCTCTTTTCTATCTATCCATCTACCTCTTTTCTTTCTATCTATCATCTATCTCTCTTTTCTATCTATCCATCTAGCTCTCTTTTCTTTCTATCCATCTATCTATCTCTTTTCTTTCTATCCATCTATCTATCTCTTTTCTTTCTATCTATCATCTATCTATCTCTCTTTTCATCTATCTCTCTTCTATCCATCCATCTCTTTTCTATCTATCTATCTCTCTTTTCTTTCTACCTATCTATCTCTCTTCCATCTATCTATCCATCTATCTCTCTCTCTATCTCTTTTCTATCTATCCATCTATCTCTCTTCCATCTATCTATCCATCTAGCTCTCTCTCTATCTCTTTCTATCTATCCATTTTTCTATCTCTCTCTCTATCTCTTTTCTATCTATCCATCTAGCTCTTTTCTTTCTATCCATCTATCTCTCTTTTCTTTCTATCTATCATCTATCTATCTCTCTTTTCATCTATCTCTCTTCTATCCATCCATCTCTTTTCTATCTATCTATCTCTCTTTTCTTTCTATCTATCATCTATCTATCTCTCTTTTCATCTATCTCTCTTCTATCCATCCATCTCTTTTCTATCTATCTATCTCTCTATTCTTTCTACCTATATATCTCTCTTCCATCTATCTATCCATCTATCTCTCTTCCATCTATCTATCCATCTATCTATCTCTTTTCTTTCTATCCATCTATCTATCTCTTTTCTTTCTATCTATCCATCTATCTATCTCTTTTCTATCTATCTATCCATCTATCTATCTCTTTTCTATCTATCTATCTATCTATCTATCTATCTATCTATCTATCTATCTATCTATTCAATTCAATGGGGCTTTATTGGCATGAATGTAAACAATACAATATTGCCAAAGCAGAACTACATCTTAATCTATAATTACATTTAGTTTAACAAATATAACAATAAATACAAAACAGGTTCTGAACTGCTGAAGACACAGTGTTTAAATAACTGAAGAGATATATACTGGCACATAAATGAATATACACACATACACTGAGGGTCACTGTGGTGTCTTTTCTTTCTTTCTTTCTTTCTATCTATCTATCACTCTCTCTCTCTCTCTCTCTCTCTCTCTCTGTCTATCTACAGCTTCATTGTGAGCCTCCCACACACTCACAGGTGTATAACCTTGTGAATCGAGCCCACAGCTACACGTATCACCCCTGCTGTTCTTCAGTGTTGAAAAAAGTTAAGCTGGCTTTCAGATCAGACACATCAACAACTCAAGAAAAACAGTGTGTGGCCCCATCTCTCTGAAAAGCCAGCAAGAAATGTGTAGGTCAGACCTGGGGCGGTTTAAGAGAAGGCAGCTTTCCACTTTACCCTGCTGGCCACCCTCAACGCTGCTTACAGGGACCCCATCTGAGGGGAGGAGGAGCGACAGGTCTGCTGACTTCATTCACCGTGTGCTCTGTGTGGAGTCCCTACCATGAGGTATTCAGAGAACTGCTAATGGAGCTGGGCTGGTGTGTGTGTGTGTGTGTGTGTGTGTGTGTGTGTGTGTGTGTGTGTGTTAAATCCAGAAGCTTTAGTAAGAGGTGCTGGATGTACAGAGAATAGATCTCGCTCTTTTTCTAGGAAGTGAAAACAACATCTGACAAAGGATTTGGATGGAGCTGCCGTGAGGTCAGACATGTAGTGTTTGAATATCTGTGTTTTGTTGTTGTTTAAGCTGAAGTGTTCTTTCTGGTATTATGATGTGTTTTGGCGAACACGCATGTGACCACAAATGCGTTCAAACTCAGCATTGCACAATCGCCTCTACTTCTAATGTCTAATTTAGCATGCATTGATACAATCTCTTAGTAAAGCTCACCTGTTGAAGTTCACACTCTCTCTCGCCCCCAAACCTCTCTCTCGCTCCCTCTCTCTTTTGCTGTGGCCTGCAGGTGTGAGATAAGCTGACAAAGGAGAAATTGTAATTAATGTTTTGTCAGTTTACAAAACCCAGAGAAACTGGAGATCAGCGGATGACAGTGATATAGGGTGCACACATACATTTTAATTAATGTTTAGAGGATTAAATTAAGAAATAAACAACTAAAACTTTGCAGAGCTATTAAAGGAGATTATGTAATAACTAATAAAAGCTGCACTTTAAAAGTGAATTGAGTTACGTTTATTTACAGTCAACTGAAAATTCCCATCATGCATCGTTGCGAATGATTTGAAGGTAAAAATGACAAAATCTAAAATAAATAAATAAACACAGAGAAAACGTGGATCTATAAAGGGAGTTATTTTGCAAATACATTTGGATAAACTGAGCTTTTACAGAGTTGAATCCATCAAAAACACACAAACACAAAATACATTGAATAATAGTGATTTAAAGGAATGTTATGAGTTTAAAATACATTAAACTCTATTAACAGCATCTATTGTATAATGTTGATTACCACAGAAAATAATTCCACAGCAATGTACTTACAATGAGAGGTTTGAACAGCAGAAATATGCAGCTTTTAAAAGCACGTATACTAATTCTTAAAAACAAAAAGTGTGCTATTTTAGCTTTTATAAATTATTTATGAACTGACTTGTTAACTTTCAACTGTTTGTTCAAATAGTAAAGTGAGCAGAGTCTGAACCTTTCGTTGGAATGCAAAGTGAACTGAGTCTGAACTGTTCGTTGGAATGCAAAGTGAACTGAGTCTGAACTGTTCGTTGAAATGCAAAGTGAACTGAATCTGAACTGTTCGTTGAAATGCAAAGTGAACTGAATCTGAACTCTTCGTTGGAATTGCAAAGTGAACTGAGTCTGAACTGTTCGTTGAAATGCAAAGTGAACCGAGTCTGAACTGTTCGTAAAAATGCAAAGTGAACCGAGTCTGAACTGTTCGTTGAAATGCAAAGTGAACCGAGTCTGAACTGTTCGTTGAAATGCAAAGTGAACCGAGTCTGAACTGTTCGTTGAAATGCAAAGTGAACCGAGTCTGAACTGTTCGTTGAAATGCAAAGTGAGCAGAGTCTGAACTGTTCGTTGAAATGCAAAGTGAACCGAGTCTGAACTGTTCGTTGGAATGCAAAGTGAACCGAGTCTGAACTGTTCGTTGAAATGCAAAGTGAACCGAGTCTGAACTGTTCGTTGAAATGCAAAGTGAACTGAGTCTGAACTGTTCGTTGAAATGCAAAGTGAACTCAGTCTGAACTGTTCGTTGAAATGCAAAGTGAACTGAGTCTGAACATTTTTATTTTTCATTCAAAAAGGACTGAATAATCTTTGTTTGAGTGCATCAAAATCTCATTGTTAAAGTAAATCATGAAATGGGTATTTGAACTATTGTCTTTTTGAAGATTTTTTTTAGTTTTTTTAAAAAGGCTGACTTCATAATCTGCTTGTCACCCCAATTATGTATGCCAATTGGATGATACAGTCGTGTTCCACAAGTAAAGATCCCATTAGTTGTTTTTTTCTACCATAGGCAAATACATATTTGATGATAAATACACTGAACTACGGTGAGCTCGGTTGTTAACTGATACCTACACTCTCAAACTACTTTAATATTTGTAAATATATTGAAAATATTTTGCAATGAAATTAATATGTATGTCTCTATTCTTGTAATCAACCACTTTACAGTACATAAATATTTTGATATATTTCAATTGCATTTAATTTGATTACATCACTGGAAATTCTTCATTGGATAATAGTTCATTCCCACATTAAAGCCGTCAAGTAACCAGTCTAAACAGTGTTTTGAAATGTTCTGGTTTAAATCATTGGAGTGGTGGTGGTGTAGTGGTCTAAGCACATAACTGGCAATCTGGTAATCAGTAGGTTGCTGGTTTGATGTGATGTGTTTGTGATGTGGTGATTCACCTCTAAGCTAGTAGGTTTCGTTCATGGCTAACAGCTCTTTTATGAAATCACCATGAAAGAAACGAAGGGGGAAAATTCTTCTGGAACAAAGACCGCTGAACAAGTGGGCGGACACTGTTGCACTCTATACCAGTGGGGGGAGTTCAGTGCAAACTGTTCAGTCCTTTTCATTCCCCTTCACAGTAATTGCTGATTTGTGTGTGTGTCGTTGTTTTGCCTTCATCATATTGAGTTGCTTGTTGTTTCAGACCTCCACAGGGCTGGTGTATATATCCAAACGGGACAGGGACTTGACGAGAATCTAATGCTCTACATGTGATTGTGTCAGCACTACAAGTGAGCCATTGCACAACAAAACTCAAACGCTGTTTGTAATCAGTGACGCTGTCTGCACCGTAAACACACTTTTTAGTTTCATTGTACCACTTGCTCTCGTTGTAGATTTGCCATTACAGCAAAACAAGCATGGAGTAAACGCAGCCTCAGCAGCTCAACAACAGGCCAATCTCTGCACTTCGACATGCTTTTCTCCCGTTCTTGAACCCTATGGGCATGATCATCGTCTATATGAAAACAGCGCAGGATCACCACACTCAAATCTATTTCTGTCCCAGTGGGAATTGCAATAAATTGGTTTGTGTGAGACAGTGCTCGTTACAGACGGCGGGGACGGCCTCCGAGCTCTCATTTGTTCCTCTCAGCCGTGAGGGCGGAATAGAAACTCGCACTACTTCACACTTAAATGGGTCACAGGGACTTTTGTCTTTGTTCTGGGGAGGTGGGTCATCACATGATTTCAGGCAAAGCACGTGAAAAAGAAGTGAAACGCTTGAATCAAAGTTGCTACAAATGCATAAGTCATGGGTCTGAATCCTTGGCAACGCCCAGACGATATGCCTTGAACGCCCTTTATAAAGCTGCGTTTACATCTGGTATTAAGATGCATTTGAGTCGATCCGTTGGAAACGGGACAACGCCAAAAGGCAGGTGTAATCAGTGCCCCAAATGTTTTGAGATGTCATCTTCAAGGTGTGTTCAAGAGATGCATTTACTAGTTTTTGTTTCCAATCAAATCCAGGACCTTGGCATTGGTGGTCCCACACTCTGCCAGTTTCAACGGGTAACTGGGGAAAGAGTTTAACACTCCTATTGTGTTCGGGTCATTTTTGACCTGGGAGAGGTACAGTAAATAATCATTTTTAAATACCACATTTTTAGTACCGGAACCAAAGTTTGTGTCTTTCTCAGGACTATCAGAATGAACATAGATTACACGGTATAGAATGAATATCTATATCTCTAAAAAATACTTACATTTAGCCTCTCTCACGGTTTTTTTTCTTCCGATGGGACTGCAACTTGTTTATAAACACACACAAACACTCTCTCTCACACACACACACACACACACACACACACACACACACACACACAACACACTCTCTGTCTCTCACACACAAACACACACACTCTCTCACACACACACTCTTTCTCTCACACACAAACACACACACACACACACACACAACACTCTCTCTCTCACACACACACTCTCTGTCTCTCACACACACGCACACACACACAAACACACTCTCTCTCTCACACACACATACACACACTGTCTCTCTCACTCACACACACACACACACACACACACACACAAACACACCCTCTCTCTCTCAAACACACACTCTCTCTCTCACACACACATACACACACTGTCTCTCTCACACACACACACACACACACACACACACACACACGCTCTCTCTCTGACTCTCTCACCAAAACTCAAGGTTCGACATTTGTGTATGTGTATGCAGTTCTCACTATAATTGTACAGAGTGGTTATCTGAGTTACTGTAGACTGTCAACTCGAACCAGTCTGGCCCTTCTCTACTGACCTCTCTCAGCAACAAGACATTTTCATCCACAGAACTGCCACTCATTGGACGTGACCACAGGGTTCTTATGAAACAGTCCCCCGCATAATATTTAAATGAAGGAACAATTAAGAAGTTAATGAGTTACAATATGGTTTTAGATGAAAATTGATCCGCTAATGCAAAAGGTTTATGCAGAGAATGAATGCAATAGTAGAATTAAATGAGTGGACTTAAAGATGGTAAGCACATTTATTGTGCTCTAAAATGTGACCGTTCATGTTACCTATTCATAGCCCAAGCATCCGATGTACAGTGAATACATCCCTTTGTATTGAAGTGTGTGTGTGTGTGTGTGTGTGTGTGTGTGTGTGTGTGTGTGTGTGTGTGTGTGTGTGTGTGTGTGTGTGTGTGTGTGTGTGAAGAACTGCTAAGAGCTTACAGTACTGATGTCCACATGACTGACAGCCTGACTCATGAATTCATAATGTGAGTCAACTCTAAATCTATAATAAATCACTTCAATCAGTTTATCATATGTCACTTTAATCAGAAAAATAGACCTTGTTTCCCCTCTTGTTCTTGCACCCTGGCAAAGAGGATGTCTTGATTTCTCATTAACACTGTAACTCTATAAGGTTGAATAAAATGTTTTTCATATTCATAAATGTTCATATTCAGGCAGACCCACAGAATCAAACATTCAAATTCTTTATTTTTTTTTTCAGTCCGACCATCAGAGTAATTATAACAAGGTCAAAGACTCTATCAAGGATGAAATTCTTTTCTTAGCTCTTAATTTAGTTTGTCCTTGACTAATTCACACAAGCTAGCTCACTTTTTTGCCGTCCCCCCACTCGCACTCTTTAATCGAGTTTGGTGCGTTCTACAGTACATCGGTCAAATTAGAGAGCCAGTTAAATAAGGTGTAATAAAGTCACTAAATGGTTTTCTAAAAAGCATTGTGAATCAGACAAAGAAAGGTGTTTGTGTGCATGTGCCCACTACAGGTGGCGAGGCTGTGTTTGTGTGCATGTGCCCGCTTCAGGTGACAATGCTGTGTTTGTGTGCATGTGCCCAATTCAGGTGGCGAGGCTGTGTTTGTGTGCATGTGACCATTTCAGGTGGTGAGGCTGTGTTTGTGTGCATGTGCCCAATTCAGGTGGCGAGGCTGTGTTTGTGTGCATGTGCCCAATTCAGGTGGCGAGGCTGTGTTTGTGTGCATGTGCCCAATTCAGGTGGCGAGGCTGTGCTTGTGTGCATGTGACCATTTCAGGTGGCGAGGCTGTGTTTGTGTGCATGTGCCCAATTCAGGTGGCGAGGCTGTGTTTGTGTGCATGTGCCCGCTTCAGGTGGCGAGGCTGCGTTTGTGTGCATGTGCCCACTTCAGGTGGCGAGGCTGCGTTTGCGTGCATGTGCCCGCTTCAGGTGGCGAGGCTGCGTTTCGTGCATGTGCCCGCTTCAGGTGGCGAGGCTGCGTTTGGGTGCATGTGCCCGCTTCAGGTGGCGAGGCTGCGTTTGCGTGCATGTGCCGCTTCAGGTGGCAAGGCTGCATTTGCGTGCATGTGCCCGCTTCAGGTGGCGAGGATGCGTTTGCGTGCATGTGCCCGCTTCAGGTGGCGAGGCTGCGTTTGCGTGCACGTGCCCGCTTCAGGTGGCAAGGCTGCGTTTGTGCGCATGTGCCCGCTTCAGGTGGCAAGGCTGCGTATGTGTGCATGTGCCCGCTTCAGGTGGCAAGGCTGCGTATGTGTGCATGTGCCCGCTTTAGGTGGCAAGGCTGTGTTTGTGTGCATGTGCCCGCTTCAGGTGGCAAGGCTGCGTTTGTGTGCATGTGCCCCCTTCAGGTGGCGAGGCTACGTTTGTGTGCATGTGCCCACTTCAGGTGGCGAGGCTGTGTTTGCGTGCATGTGCCCACTTCAGGTGGCGAGGCTGCGTTTGCGTGCACGTGCCCACTTCATGTGGCGAGGCTGCATTTGCTTGCACGTGCCCTCTTCAGGTGGCAAGGCTGCATTTTTGTGTGCATGTGCCCACTTCAGGTGGCAAGGCTGCGTTTGTGTGTGTTTGTGATAGAAGTGTCACAGGGCCTGTGTGAGGCGGAAATCGTGCCCGAGGAAGCTACTGTCAGGCGACTCTGTTTGCAAGCTGTAATTTAGCCCCAATTATTGCTATTATTCACCCAAAGAAAGAGACATGGACAAGGGGTCATTTTGGAGAAAAGGGACGTGAAGAGGGGAACAATTCACTGAGATTCTCTTCCTGATCATTTAAGTTTCTGTGGGAGATTTGAAATAACATTACCACAATATCACCCAATTCATCTGGGTTCGTTGTTGACCATTACATATTCAACATGCATTCTTGAGCTGCCTTATAAAATATTTTCTTTACAAATATATGTGTGTGTGTGTGTGTGTGTGTGTGTGTGTGTGTGTGTGTGTGTGTGTGTGTGTGTGTGTGTGTGTGTGAGTGATCTGGGGGTGCTTCAGCAAGGCTGGAATTGGGCAGATTTGTCTTTGTGAGGATGCATGAATCAAACCATGTACAAGGGTACAAGATTATCCTGGAAGAAAACCTGCTGCTCTGACAATGTTCCCCAACTCTGAGGACTGGTTTTCCCAGCAGGACTATGCTCCATCCCACACAGCCATGTCAATCAAGGTGTGGATGGAGGACCACCAGATCAAGACCCTGTCATGGCCAGCCCAATCTCAAGACCTGAACCCCATTGAAAAACTCTGGAATGTGATCAAGAGGATGATGGATGGTCATAAGGTTCAATCCCCACAGTCACCACCATTGTGTCCTTGAGTAAGGCACTTAACTCCAGGTTGCTCCGGGGGGATTGTCCCTGTAATAAGTGCTCTGTATAATACATTGGTACTCAGAAGGTTGCTGGTTTGATCCCCACAGCCACCACCATTGTGTCCTTGAGTAAGACACTTAACTCCAGGTTGCTCCGGGGGGGGGATTGTCCCTGTAATAAGTGCTCTGTATAATACATTGGTACTCAGAAGGTTGCTGGTTTGATCCCCACAGCCACCACCATTGTGTCCTTGAGTAAGACACTTAACTCCAGGTTGCTCCGGGGGGATTGTCCCTGTAATAAGTGCACTGTAAGTCGCTTTGGATAAAAGCATCTGCCAAATGCATAAATGTAAATGTGCACGTGTGAGAATGACAGTCATACTGTGTTTGTAACGTTTGTTGGAGTTCGGTGTGTAAATTAGCCATTAAATGGCTCACAATAAGCTACAATTTGCATGAAATGAATCGTATAATTTAACCATGCCTGCTAAATCACAAACACATCTGAGCGATCATTCGTGATGTTCATGTCTTGAGCTCAAAACACCCGACTTGGATCTGATGTGGATTCCGATCACAGAATGAAGCAGAATTACATTTATTATTGAGTTATATGTGATGCTACTCCGACCACTTAGACAAATGTCTCATCTGCTAACGTGCTAACGTGCTAACCATAAAAATATTAATCATAAAAGTTTAAGAACCACTTCATGGTCAGAATGGCGACCTTTTGAATCACGTTCGCGCCAGAGCATTATCGCACCTCGACTGTAATTGGCCAAAATGCTCCGTTGGACTTTTCCGAGACCCTCTACTCTTCCCTGTGGAACGCTTGACCTCTGACACACTTTCTGTAGATCGGAATTTCAGCGGTTTGAATTTTAGAATATCGAATTTGATGTTCTAATTCAGAACACCAAATTCAATATTCTAAAATTCAAACCGCTGAAATTCAAAAGTTTCATCTTGAAAAATGTAAGATTTATTTTTTCAAACGGGATATTTACAGTGTACAAATTCAGAACCAAAAATGTGCTGTTTGAAAATACATATTTATAAAAATGTGCCATAAAAAAAAAAAAATTATTCAATGTGGTTAAATATGAAATGTCCAGGATTGGAGTTTAAAAAATTCAAATTCAAACCTATTTAAAACACAACGTAATATTCAATTTGGCAAAAAAAATTAATCACACTTATAATTCAAATTCAAATGTCTATAATTCAAATTTACACAATTCAAATTAAAGTTTTTTGTCGTATTTCTGGCTCCAGTGTATACACAAAATAAGAAGACTGTATACAATAAAAATACACTGAATTTTTTACATTATGAACATGGTAATAATAATAAAATTATCGATTTCATGAATGTCACAATGAAATAAAGGGCTGATATTTTTGGCAAAATGGGGTAATGGGGTATTACCATCCTACGACCATCCTATTCACAAATTTGCATGTTTACAATAAATGTTTATTTAATTCATATTATATGAAATAACAAAAAGAGGCCCGAGTATCTGTTAATATCAGAAAACTATTTGTGTTCGGCATGACAAAAGCCAAGAAGACCGGACAGTTACTCCGTTCAAGAACAAGCGGGATTGTCCTATAAACATGTCCAAAACACTTCTAAGGAAAGGGGAGCTTGGGAAGAAGACACTCAGCCACATCTAACTCATCTTAACTCGTATTTCTGCCAGTGCGCTTCCGTTAAGCGCAGCCTCTAATGACCTCAAAATGCCTTCTCAAACGCTTTGATGTGGAAATCAGGGGTGACAATGTTAGTTAGTGGGGAGGGTTATACATGCCACTCGCACACTCGCCGGCTTTCAGCTGGAAGATACGGAAGGATTCTGTGAAGGAATTTCCCAGGAGAACTTCATTTGAGGTAATTAAAATGGGAATTTGATGTACAAAACATGTTCAATTGGATAAGCAGGCCAAGGGCTTGCGGACCTGCATTAGTATAGCCAAATTAACCCTAACCCTAATGCAAATGGCAAATAAGAAGAATCTTTATGCACAAGATTTACTCAAAATCCACCCAAATAAATAAATAAAACAGTGCATTCTTTCTGCAAAGAGGACCCAGTTCTATCGGGAAGAAACGCAGGCTTGAGTGAAGTTTAAGATGCCATTTATTTGATAAATGTAAAACAGAAATGTAATGTCTCTCTTTAGCTGCATACACACTGCCAGCGACATCGACTCCATCCCATTCATTTTCAATGAGAGCACAGCGACTTCCGGCGACACAAGCGGTCGCGACCGTTGGCGACTAGATGTGGGCGTGTCCAGCGACTCGCGACAAAGTTGAGACAAGTTCAACTTTATTCAAATGAAGAGCGACTAACAGAAGCGACAGCCAATAGGAGAGAAGACGGGAGAGCTCACGTGATCCTTCTCTCTCTCTCTCTCTCTCTCTCTCAGCTCCTGCAGTAATGGAAAGATTGATGAACGGCTAATTCTTGCTCTTAGCAATTTTCCAGTGCTCTATATGATATGATATGGTATATCCAGCCGCAGCTCCTGCACCAGCCGGTGGTACTTGCCGCGCTGACTCCGAGATTGAATAGTTTTGTGGACCCAGACAGACCGGCGTTTGCGTTTTCGCCGCAGATAAACAGCCGCCATTCATCTTTGATATAAAGCATTTTATGTACTGATTCCATTTATATTTAGTCTTTTCCCTCCAAAATGTTTGTTTTTAGCGCCAAGTAAAGTGATTTGCTGTCAAGAGCAATGGAATGACATCCGTGAATGTCATTTATAAACGTTACTAGGCAACCAGTAGTGGGAACGGCCACTAGCGACTTCACCGCCAGCCACTGGCGACCTGCAGCGACAAAGTCGCTGGCAGTGTGTACGCAGCTTAAGGCGTAAGCCCTGTCCGGCGGTCCGAGGGAGTTGTGCCCGGAACCGTTATTTCCTGCCAGAGATAGGAGGCAGGGGCGAGGAGCCTACCCCCGTGCGGGACAGGGCTCAACTGGTGGTGGTGGGGTGGTGGAGGTTGCCTGTGTTTAGCACACTGAAACAGCAATGTGATAGATTGTGAGCAGACATATAAAAGCAACGGCTTACATGCGATTGGCTAGGAATTACCCAGCTAATGATGTGATATACAGCTGCTAGTCTTCCCGCTAGAACTACGCTGCGCATCCATTTATTGGCCGATGCTGATCATTTGAAAATGGCCTTGCCAATATATTGGTCCATCACTCATTAAACTTTTGGAATCTCTTCCCAAACCTGATGATTTTGCATTCAGCTGTGAAAGGATGTTCAAGACAGATATGACTTCACCCAACCTATTGATCCATCTTGATGTATTTCCACTCCTTAAAATAGCTCCTATATGTCAGACAGATCTATGCCCTACTGATGCAGCTGCGAGGAGACAATGATTAGAGATTGATGCTTCTCACCGCTGAGATAAAACAAATTACTCTCTCTCCCACTCTGTGTTTGAGTATCTCTCCCCCCTCCTCCCTCTCTCTCTCTCCTCTTCTCATCCTCTCCCTAAATAGCTGTTAAGCGTTTGTTCCATCTCTCCCTCGTTCGGAGCGCTGGCTTGTGTTTCTGCGGTGTATAAATGGAAGCGTGCTTGTGCAGGTATCGAACCAGCAATTCGCAGCTGGTTCCTGCCATTATCTTCAGATACAAAGCCAAGTCAGGCATGTAACCCATTTCAAGTGTCGTGTCCTCTCATGCATGAGCTGCGTTCACTATTTTTGCTTGCTCACAAGCTCCCTCTCCCATCTGTCTCTCTCTCTCGTTCGGCTCTTTCATGCCAAGAGGAATCAAGGTAGAGTAACAGAAACAGTATTTCGCACCAACTTCTAGGTGACGTACCCGACATGCCGTCTATACAAAGCAAAGCATCACAATCTCTATTATTTATGACTGTTCAGTTTCAGCTGTGTTTTGCGATTATGGATGTTTAAGGTGTTTTTATTTCCTCTGAAGGCATTACCATAAATGTACCCATGGGTCCATCCATCCATCTTCAACCACTTATCCGAAGTCAGGTCACGGGGGCAGCCGCTCCAGCAGGGGGCCCCAAACTTCCCTATCCCGAGCCACATTACCCAGCTCTGACTGGGGGACCCCGAGGCGTTCCCAGGCCAGTGTGGAGATGTAATCTCTCCAACTAGTCCTGGGTCTTCCCCGAGGCCTCCCAGCTAGACGTGCCTGAAACACCTCCCTAGGGAGGCACCCAGCGGGCATCCTTACCAGATGCCCAAACCACCTCAACTGACTCCTTTCGACGCAAAGGAGCAGCAGCTCTACTCCGAGCTCCTCACGGATGACTGAGCTCCTCATCTCTAAGGGAGAAGCCCGCCACCCTTCTGATGAACCCCATTTCGGCCGCTTGTACTCGTGACCTAGTTCTTTCGGTCATGACCCAGCCTTCATGACCATAGGTGAGGGTAGGAACGACAATTGACCGGTAGATCGAGAGCTTTGCCTTTCGGCTCAGCTCTCTTTTCATGACAACGGTTCCGCTGCCCCGATTCTCCGGCCAACCTCCCGCTCCATTGTCCCCTCACTCGTGAACAAGACCCCGAGGTACTTGAACTCCTTCACTTGGGGCAATACCTCCTTCCCTACCTGGAGTACGCACTCCATCAGCAGGACTTTACACATGGGTACCCTCACTAAACCTTTAAAGGGTAACTAAACCCTAAACCAACTTTTTTTAGTTAATGATCTGTAAGCATGGGGCTTTATTAGTACTGGTCATTGATTCAAGTAATTTTTTTGACATTTGTGTATAAAGTGTTTTAATTCTACAATATATGGTGTAAAAACGTCTGAGTGCTGCCCTCTTCAGGTTGAACGGTGGCTACTGCAGTTGAATTTTCCTATTGGCTGTTGCGGTACTCGTGGCGTAGCGGTGACAGCTGACGTAAGCAGGTTCCAGCTCACCACGCCAGATTCATGTACATGTCGTCTTGCGACCGTGTGAGGAATAATAATAACAGAGTCTGACAGCAGCTGTCAATTAATCCGTCACTACGAGTCTCAGGTGCCCCCGCTCAGCCCCTCTCGGTTCGTTCCCTCTATCCCCGCCGGGGTCTGCCCACTTTTCCTGCATTTTCAAATATTTCTAGTGGGTGGAGTCAGACTCTGAGCAGGTGTTTAGTTACCCTTTAAAAACCTGCGTCTTCACTGACCGCATTCCAACTTGACCAGGCACAATATGCATTGGCTGTAGCATTGTGTCAAGGCATATTTAATTCAATGTCATTTTTGCCAGTGCAAACAGGTCTCATTCTGTTCAAATTAAGTTTATGAAAGAATGTGCATTATTGAAAAAGTGAGCGCTATTTGCATGGCACAAATAAATAGTAAACGTCACTACCGGTCATTTAATTAAATTTGGTAACTGTGGTAATTCATCAATTGATTGTCAAATTATTGAGAGTAGACCGCTATTACCAACCATATATGAATTATTTTAGCGAATCAGGTGCTAAAACAATGCAGACGGTGATGCAGACGTTTTTGGTTCCCAGAATGTTCTCTTTTGGTTAGCCAGGAATGTGCCCCCTGATTCCTGCAGCTTTAATCTCTGGAAGTGTTCAGAGTAAAATTAAGCTCCGCCTCTCAAGACGACACTAAATCTGACGGCACTGCTTGACTATTCTGAATAAAACTACGCCACATTTTTTAAAATAAACTTTGGAGACGGGCTGGTTTTGTTTATGAGACTCTAATATATCAGATCATAAACAGTTTTACAACATGAATGCTGCTCAGATTGCAGTTTGATGAAGAACGATGACGAAGGCGAGATCTCATGTAAACAATGGAGAATATATCAATATTTCTCACATTTATCACTTTTATGGACAAAAAGTGCGATTGGATGTTTTTAATGAACACTTGTCATGGACGATTGACCCGAGTGTGTTGAACTGGATTCATCTCGCGATCGTGTTTTCATAATAAAAGTCCCGTTTTGATATTGCGTGTTTTCATAATAAAAGTCGCGTTTTGATATCGCGTGTTTTCATAATAAAAGTAGTCCCGTTTTGATATTGTGTGTTTTCATAATAAAAGTAGTCCCGTTTTGATATTGCGTGTTTTCATAATAAAAGTAGTCCCGTTTTGATATCGCATGTTTTCATAATAAAAGTAGTCCCGTTTTGATATCGCGTGTTTTCATAATAAAAGTAGTCCCGTTTTGATATCGCGTGTTTTCATAATAAAAGTAGTCCCGTTTTGATATCGCGTGTTTTCATAATAAAAGTAGTCCCGTTTTGATATTGCGTGTTTTCATAATAAAAGTAGTCCCGTTTTGATATTGCGTGTTTTCATAATAAAAGTAGTCCCGTTTTGATATTGCCTGTTTTCATAATAAAAGTAGTCCCGTTTTGATATTGCCTGTTTTCATAATAAAAGTCCCGTTTTGATATTGCGTGTTTTCATAATAAAAGTCCCGTTTTGATATTGCGTGTTTTCATAATAAAAGTCCCGTTTTGATATTGCGTGTTTTCATAATAAAAGTCCCGTTTTGATATTGCGTGTTTTCATAATAAAAGTCCCGTTTTGATATCGCATGTGTTCATAATACATTTACATTTAAGCATTTGGCAGACGCTTTTATCCAAAGCGACTTACAGTGCACTTATTACAGGGACAATCCCCCCGGAGCAACCTGGAGTTAAGTGCCTTGCTCAAGGACACCATGGTGGTGACTGTGGGGATCGAACCAGCAACCTTCTGCTTAACAGTTTAGTGCTTTAGCCCACTACACCACCACTACTCCATGATATCGCATGTTTTCATAATAAAAGTCCCGTTTTGATATTGCATGTTTTCATTTGTACTCCTGCACAAATAACTCAATTATTGTTTCAGGACGATTACTATCATGAAACAGAGATCGGATATCAATGTTGGACCCTTTGACCTTTGAAAAGATGCATCATTTGTTAACATTAATTACATTTATAGATGGTAATTTATCATCTATAAACGTAAGAAGCGTGACGTCAATCCCGAATGCAGTGAAATTGCATATCAACAGGTTAATTGTATTTATTGTATACAAATGTAATAATTGTATAACTCCAGTGAGCACGCCAAAGATGACTCTCACAAGGAACACAAAACTCCATAAGATGTTGGTTACTTTATATGTACAGTTCATAAACAATGGTACGTAGTAGCGTAATAAAAAGCATTATTTACCTTCAAATGTTTTTACGAATGAACAAGGTGTTCAAAGCTACTTCACTGGAGACTAAAATGGGTTTTCTCAATCCTACTTTTTCAAACCTACTTTCTTTGGATAGTTTAGAAACACCCATCCCGCCCACAGATCTGAAAACAGCCATTATTGCATTCTGCAGAGACCTACTCCCTTCACTGACTTATTTTTGTGCAACAGAACATTGTGTAACACTCAATTATTACTGTGGGACACGTCCGGTTGATTATTATAACATAATGCTGAATTATCATAATTATTCTGATTATTAGATTTGTGTTATACAAAGTATTATATTTCTGTCCTGTTTACTTCGCCTCCACCGGGGCGTATTTACTTCAACTTCACAAGGAGCTTTTATTGTGACATGGGTGGCGATGGGTATTTGACAGTTTACGATGTTCCTCATTTCCTGACATGCTGTAACCTCCTTTTCTGCTATACGGTGCCGTGTTTGTAGATTTGTATAATAACTTGTAACGGTTACTAATATTTGGCACGGATGCTTGAAGCTACATTACTTTGATTTCACAATGCACGCAAACTGATCTGAGAACGCCGCCATCATCCGCACACAATGCTATCTTCTGACGTCTTAACACATTAGTGCATGATGTAAAGACAAGTTCCTTTTTTTATTTGCAAGGAAAATTAGTTTCTCGTCAGGATTTGGATATACGCTCCGATAAATTACAGAGAAAGTATTATTAATAATTTTGACTGTTGACACACAAATCATCGCTAGTAGGCCTATTAATGTTACCCACCTCAAGCCAGGGTGGCATGAGTGGATAATTAAACGTATGTAGAAAGAGAGAGAAATACCATGAAACGATAAGTGGGTGCAAGCTCTGGCCACGTTTAATTTAATCTGTTCTGAATAGATTTTGATCCTATTAAATTTCAAAGAAATAGTATCTTAATGTTTCCAATGCATAATCAATCTTGACATTCACTGTAGTTTCAACATCACATGTCCGTGTTATGCAGAAACACTCACAACAGTCCAAGTTCAATACACAAATTCTCAATAAAAGTCTTTTCAAGGTCCAGGTGTCTTTGTGCATTATATCTGACTCATTAGAGTTCCAACACCATACAATATGATCTGTAAAATTACATAGATATAATAGTCTGTAATAAATTTTATATATATATATATATATATATATATATTACATATATATTTACAATTTAATTGTCAAACATTTAGCTTTTTTTTTGTAAACATTAATAATGCTGGTTGTGTTTACATAACTGTTAGAATAAAAGATTAATGCCTTTTACACATTGAATTCAGTTTCACATTGACCACGTTTCATACGTGGAGGCTGCCATCTTGGATCTAACTCATTACACTCAGCGCCATTTTGGCTCTGCAACACTAACAGTAATTTCAGTTTAACTCCCTCACGTTTTCTCCGAACATGCAAATGAACACACACTCTCCTTTTACAACATTTTTAAACCCATTTCATTCACATATTTTCAAAGTTTGAAACTTTAAAACCCTTATCTTTGATGATTCATTTTTCTTAAATGCACAAATCCAACAATAGCTAAACAGACACAGAGAAAGCACACATTCCCTGCACACTCTGACACACACAGATTACTTTCTAATAATTAATTTACATTCTTAACCCATTTGCTCACCTGTAGAAAGAGAGAGAGAATACCATGAAATGGTAAGTGGGTGCAAACACTGGCAGCATTTAATTGAATCTGGCCAGATCATGCAGCACCTCTCACACTCCAGCGCCCTCTACAGGAGGCCATAATAATATAAACTCAAACCTCTTAATTCAACCCATACCCTTCTTAATATATCATACATGTTTTAATTAAACAACTGATCTTTATTACTGTGAAGCGTTAATAAACAATACAAAAATAAAATTAAAAGGGGGGTATTTTCTTCTTTGGATATAGTTTCCAGCCAACTACATTAACAGTGACTGCACACGTTCTTCACCTCTACCGGTCATCATTACTTTATTGAAATATTTTGACATTCAAATTACACTTGAAACGAAATGAAAACATAATCAAAATAAGGAAGTGGTCAAATAAATCACACCAAATCCAAACCTCCACCGATTTAAAAATCACTCTACAACAACAGGTGGAAAAATACTAATAATAAAAATAAAAATAAATAAAAAATGCTGTTACGGAAATTTTGCTTATCCAAAGTGACTTACAGTGCACTTATTACAGGGACAATCCCCCCTGAGCAACCTGGAGTTAAGTGTCTTACTCAAGGACACAATGGTGGTGACTGTGGGGATAGAACCAGCAACCTTCTGAGTACCAGTTATGTCCTTTAGCCCACTACACCACCACCACTCCACCATTTAGAATTAGCACTCTCACGAAATTAGAGCCCAGGGAGTGTCATATGGACTACTTTTATGGACCATTTTTGTCTTTTTGACTGAGCTGGTCAGAATTAATTATGCATCGATGCGAGCTGCATAAACATTCTTGTAAAGTCCTCCTTGAGTAAATTACAGAATGCTCTTCTTTTGTGTGAACTGTTCCTTTAAAAGACAAACAAAAGAGAGGAGGGGTTTAGGTGGAAGTCAAAAACACATTTTTGGCTGTTTTGGTGTATTCGCCTGCATATTATGAGATGCCCAAGAGCCGACCTCAAATGACAATAACCTTCTTTCCATTTATCATAGTGCTTTCTACCTTGAACAGGCCTTCTGCACTTTCATATCCTTTTTTATTTACCTTGTTTAACCCATGACCTCTGTTGTTTGTCCTCAACTTCATGTCTTTTAATAAACACACACATAAAGAGTGAGTGTGTGTGTGTGTGTGTGTGTGTGTGTGTGTGTGTGTGTGTGTGTGTGTGTGTGTGTGTGTGTGTGTGTGTGTGTGAGGCCCAAGGGCTGCAGGTATAAACACATTTATTACGTGTGAATGTAGTTACTATAATTGCTTTTATTTGTTTTGGCCTCTTGTGGAAGCAGGGGTGAAATCATGTAATATATATATATATATATATATATATATATATGTATAATGAAATCAGTTTCCATATTCACATCTACATGTACAGAGACTGTATTTCATTGACATAAAACAACAATACAGTGAAGACGGTGAAATGCCACAAAAACACTCCTATTGGTGATTGTTGCAGTTCATGTGACTTGACAAATGTAGAATAATACCGGCACTCAAACGTCCACAGAGCTCAGTCTTTTGCTCAAGGCTGTCCATTGCATACAGCGAGCCAAACGTGTTTTCATTCAATTTATTTTGTTCTCAAGGGTTATATGAACATGTGAAAAGCATCACACTGTGCCCTAATCAGAAGGGGCGGAGCCAGGAGTTTGAAAAGGGTGGTCAGGCAGGGGCAAGTGATCAGTCTGTGGTGGCACAGAAATATTCGGGCAGCATTTATTATATCGTCGGACTGTCAGGTGGGGTGGGGGTGCGGGGTGTGTGTGTGTTTGTGTGTGTGTGTGTGGGGGGTGTTGTGTGGATATAATGTCACCTGGGACGGAGAGGTTTGGCGACCTTGGTGTGTGTGTTACGGGAGGCAGCTGGTAGATAGCTGTGCAGTGTGTAAACCTCACTCTCCTGACCTCAAGAGGTGCACTAGCGACTGACGCTAGAAGCTGTAGCCTTTAGCATCCTTGTTAGCGCACCCGCCTCCCACGCCAGCGACGTTGGTTCGAGTCCCGTTCAGAGCGGGGCGAGTAGGACCGGTTACATTGGTGCCGTGACCCGGATGGGAGTGAGGTTTACGGGGATGAGTGTAACGGGAGGCAGCTGGTAGATAGCTGTGCAGTGTGTAAACCTCACTCTCCTGACCTCAAGAGGTGCACTAGTGACTGATGCTAGAGGCTGTAGCCTTTAGCCTCCTTGTTAGAGCACCCGCCTCCCACGCCGGAGACGTTGGTTCGAGTCCCGTTCGGAGCGGGGCGAGTAGGACCGGTTACATGTGCACATGTTAAGTTTATACATTTGTACAGAGATGATTTCACCTCTAAATAACTCAATTGTGCCAAAAAAAGACTAAAACAGCAATTGCGAGTAGGGTGGCCAATGGGGTCACCCCTGGCCACCCCCTAGCTCCGCCACTGCTAATCAGGCACTGTACAACAATTTCCAGCGACAAGTATTCGTCTGTCCACACAATGCAAAAATAAATAAATAAATAAATAAAATTCAGCATGAATTTATCAGCATAATTCAGAATACATTTGATGTTTAAAGGGATAGAATGCCCTAAAAAGTTCCGTCATAGTTTACTCACTCTTATGTTGTTCCAAACCCTTCTTGTATGGAACTTAAAAGGGAAAACAGAATCAGAATGAGCTTTACTGCCAAGTATATACACAGAAGGATTTTGTATCTTTGGAACACCATAACCATGAAGGGGTGTACCTGGTCTGCAATGATGTTTAGGTAGGTGGCACGTGTCAAATTGACATCCACGTTAAAGTCCGGACCCAGGGTTTCCCAGAAGAACATTGCCCAGAGCATCACTCTCCCTCCACCGGCTTGCCATCTTCCCACAGTGCATCCTGGTGCCATCACTTCCCCAGATAAACGGCACACATGTACGCGGCCGTCCACGTGATGTAAAAGATAAAGGGACTCATCGGACCAGGCGACCTTCTTCCACTGCTCCATTTACGATGCCCGCATGCCCATTGTAGACGGGGGTCATCATCGGCACTCTGACATGTGCCTCATACGTAGCGGGACTGTGTGTTGTGATACAGTCCTCCCGTAACTCGTGCTACAGTAGACCTTGTGTCGGTTCAGACCAGATGGGATACCCTTCATTGCCCTTGCGCATCGATGAGCCTTGGGCGCCCAACACCCAGTCGGCAGTTTGTGGTTTGTCCCTACTCGGACCACTTTCGGTAGGTACTCACCAGTGCTGACCGGGAGCACCCCACAAGCCTCGCCTTTTCAGAGATGCTCTGACCCAGTCGTCTGCCCCCCCTCCCCTCCAATTGTTGTTTTCGGGGTATTGTTTCCTGCCCAAAAATTGTTGAGCTTGAAATATTTGAGTTTGTCAAACTTTTCATGCCAAAAAAGGTTAATCACCAAACTAGATTGCGCAACCTTAAAGCCCAAGGCCCCCTAGGCAGTAAAGTGCCCCCTGGTAATCAAGGGCCCCTGGGCACTGGCCCCATTGGCCCGGTTGGTAATCCCTCACTGTCACAGAATATATATTTGTTATAGTCAGAAAACAATTACGCCCTCATAAAAAGAACAAAATGCCCCAGAGAATCAAATGCTGAGGGCAAATATTGCCTTGTAATTGTGAAGATGTCTGACACTAGATAAAGGTATCGAGAGGAAACCCAAAATAATTGCAAGGGAACGCAATTGTTAGGGAACCAGAAAACAACCTCTGCACATCATCTTTACTGACTGTTTATTCACTTTAAAAACCAACGTCCAACATACTTAATAAAGTTTGCCCAGGTAGAGATGAAAGGGTTAACTATACAGTTCACCCCAATACAGACGTGAGGCAACAGTGGTTTTCTGAGGTAAACGAAAGAGGTTAACAATAAAGTTTGATGAGGTACAGCCGAGAGTTAAAGAGAACGTGACCCTTTCAAGGGAGGTCTTAAACAGGATCTGATGCAGCGGTACAGGAGATGAAAATAAGGAGAGGAAGTAGCTTCATGTTCATTCTGTTTCCACGCCATCACTGTAACACCAGTTCCTTAGCAACCAAACATACTCAACTCAATGTGTTTCCCTCTCACTCTCTCGGTTGTATCCTGGTATTTCCCCAGGATGAAATGGATATAATTATCAGTTCTCTTTGATGTGGGGATGTATTTGAAAGAGAGATAGAGAACGAGGAGGGAAAACAGCACATTATAGTGTACTTTGACCTCCAGTCCATCATCAGCTGGGTCTGTAGCAGCACTTCATCATCACAAGGTCTCTACAGTACCTCTCTTTTGCTACTAAGGATCATTTTGAAGGACCTGCAGTAAGGTGTCATCACGACACAGCTGTTTATCAGCTGAATATCATTTGTCTGCTGGAAGCACGGAAGGACACCTACAAACAGTCAGATCTAATTTCAGAGGCACCAAACGGAATTACAAATATAATTGCTTCCAAACATAATTCCCGAACACTTCGTCACAGTCAACCTACGGGCGGCTCGCTTATCGTTGTCTCTGCATATTTAAAAGCCCATGAAATCAGAACTGAATTCGTTTTGTGGCTTTTAGATTCATATATGTTAGCTTTAAAGCCATTTATATGTTCCTAAAAATATAAACTGCAAGACCAACGTGATCACGCGGGAAGTCGGCATGCTGTTTCCGAAAGTTCCAGTACCCTAGGATTTGCAATAGTATGCCTGTAGAGCAGTCAATGGAAAGGAGGCGGCGAGAACCGGCGGATACTTACATACATGTCCGTAAACTATCTCTCTCTCCCGCACAATCCTCCGTAGTCGACCTTTATCCCTCTCGGAGGCTTGATACAGGAGCGGGTGTGTGTAATCACGACCTGGCTCCACCCTCCGCCCGGTCACATTCCTCCCTCGTTCTTTCACGTCTCGTACGTCATGACGTACACCCCCCCCCCTCCCTTTCTCTGGGGAGGGGCGTGCCTTTTTGCCCCGTCTGCCAGCAGGTCATCCCAGTCTACCTGGAGGGGGACAAGGGGAAGGAAACAGAAATAATTAAATAGGGGGGGTACTTCCTGTAACAGTGTAGTACCCCCCCAAAAAACACTCAAATTTAAATGAGAGGGAGAAGGCCAACGCGGAGCAGCCGTGAGAGAAAGAGAGGAGAGAGAGATTTAAAAAAAACAAAACAAAAAAAAACTTACTCGCCAGTTCTCCAATATGCCATAGCTCGTTCCTCGGCCACTCCTCCACCCTCTAACAGATGACAGCTGCGCCTCTCCGGGCGGACCGGAGGCAGTCCTCCAGCCTCTGGCGGATGGAACGCCCCGCTGCATTCTTGGGGAACAGAAGGGGTCTCCCCCGCCCCTGGCAGCGGTTTCTTCCGCTCCAGGCGGTCGGCAGTGAGCCCCTCCCCGCTCGCGGTCGGCGGTCTCAGACACCGCCGCGTTTCAGCGGCTGGTAGGCGACTCCTCCGCCCCTGGCAACGGCCCTGAGGAATTAATCATGCTTGTATAAACAATCACGAGCGTGATGAGGAGTTTGCATTTTTATCCCTGACATTGCATTTCGTCTCAACTAATGGTTATGGTTAGATTTGGGTTTTAGTTGAGGGGTAGATTAAATAAATTAGGCATTTCTCTGTTTTACACCCTGTTCAACTGGCTTCTGGCGACCTCTCCTGATATAAATGGAAGTCACACTTGTTTATATGCTCTGAAACACTTACCGCTTTAGCCTCTGGGGGCAGTGTTTTCAAATTTGGTCAATGGATACCGATTACTCTAATGAGCAGCGCGACAAAACAACAGCGCCGGTTACATCATATCTGATCTTTCTGCGCTGTATTCTTGAATATTGTTCTCTAGCACTGAAACACGCTTCACTGATGCCCGGGCCGGACACACTTCCTCTTTTCCCCACATATATACCTTCATTAAGATTCAAAATGAACAGATCATCTTATAACATTCATATACATCAAATGTGATTGAATATCGTGATAAATATCGATATCGAATGATATGAAAATGCCCTAGCCCTACTTGAGTACTCTTTTAATTGGATACTTTCTTACTCTTACTCAAGTAATTATTTATGTTAAGTACATTTTTTTAAGTAGAAGTAAAAGTACTAAGTAATTGTACTTTTACCTGAGAACAGTTTTTGGCTACTCTGAGCCACCTCTGAGCTTGCACCCTTATAAAAGACGGTAAGTACACAGTCTTGTACCTTTGTCTTTTTGTTCAATTTATTTATTTATGTATTTATTTTTTGGCTTTAAATCAAAATTTGTGATGTTGAGATTCACCTCGGAGCTGGTTGGTTTGGTTCATGGCATACAACTCTTTTATGAAATCCCACCCTGCCCCAAATTTAAAACCCAGATTCAACAGGAAATACATCAACACGGGACAAAAAGTGTCGCCCGTCAAACTACTTTAGGGGATCTTATCGCTGGTATAAGAGGAAATATATTAACAGAATAAACGACACACTTCAAATATTTTTCACAGAATTTCTTGCTGTTAGCAATGGAGGGTGGTTGAAGGTTTGGCGTCTTTAGTGGGTAAGAGCGGGTGTTCCCGCCTTCAGAAGACTCGTAACAGAATAAGTGACATTTATAATAACTGTTTATAGAAACGCAATCATAGAAGCAACCTGTTGGTCTTCCTCTTTGTGGTAACGGATTCGTCCATACAGAAAGTGTAAAGAGAGAAATAGTGAGGAATGAAGGAGCACAACACACACATTGAAGACGAACTGATTTGTGACCATTTTCATTTGGCACCCTTTTCTGTCGCTCGCTCGCTCAATTCCTTGCAGTCTTTCATTCATTCAGACTCTGTTCAATTCTGAACAAAACTCATTTTATCCCGATGTGTCAATCACTGAAGCCGAGGGCACGACGACACAATTCGTAGAGACGAGTTGCACTGGATTACATCCCAAAGCATTATAAAAAAAGACATGACTCCTCAAACTCCACACGAGCTTCTCCGTCACCCAGCAGGGCCAAAGCTTTTAGCGCTGGATTTGGTCTGAGGGTAAAACTCACAAACGAGTCAGTGACTCCTGCCAGTATGTGACGTGTGGGTTTAACATGATTTTACCGAAGCGCTTAATGGAAAACAAAATGGCCAGTCATTTGTATCGTTTAGCTGCGCTGAAGATTGAATCACATACTGATTTTTCACAATGTTTCTTTGGCTAAATCGGCAGAGCTTGGCACATGGCACTAGCAATGCCAATGATACGGGTTTGGTTGCCAGGAGACGCACAAGCTGCCACTTTGGATAAAGTGTCTGCCAAATCCATAAATATAAATACATACAAAATGATTCGGGATTGAATGTTACAAGGTTGCAGTCAGTGCAAAAATGGTTTATAACGGCCATAACCAGTTCCGGAGTGGCAATCGGGAAGATCGGGAGAATTCCTGCTGGGCCGGTCAAAATTGGGCCGGTTAGGTCCGCATGTTGATTGACAAACTTACATCATATGTTGCATAATATTTGCAAGCAGTCTGTAACATCCGGTATTTAAAGGATCACAGAAAGTCTTAAATGTTGTATCAGGCTATAAAACCCTCTTAAAGAGACAGTAAAGTCTTAATAAAACCTCTTAAAGAGACAGTAAAGTCTTAAAAAAAAACCTCTTAAAGAGACAGTAAAGTCTTAATAAAACCTCTTAAAGAGACAGTAAAGTCTTAAAAAAAAAACCTCTTAAAGAGACAGTAAAGTCTTAATAAAACCTCTTAAAGAGACAGTAAAGTCTTAAAAAACCTCTTAAAGAGACAGTAATGTCTAAAAAAAAAACTCTTAAAGAGACAGTAAAGTCTTAAAAACCTCTTAAAGAGACAGTAAAGTCTTAAAAAAAACCTCTTAAAGAGACAGTAAAGTCTTAAAAAAACCTCTTAAAGAGACAGTAAAGTCTTAAAAACCTCTTAAAGAGACAGTAAAGTCTTAAAAAAAACCTCTTAAAGAGACAGTAAAGTCTTAAAAACCTCTTAAAGAGACAGTAAAGTCTTAAAAAAAAACCTCTTAAAGAGACAGTAAAGTCTTAAAAAAACTCTTAAAGAGACAGTAAAATCTTAAAAAAAAAAACCTCTTAAAGAGACAGTAATGTCTCAAAAAAACCTCTTAAAGAGACTGTAAAGTCTTTAAAAAAGTAACCTTTTTGCCTTTGTCCTGAACATTACATTCCATGTAAAATAAAAGTACAAATGTGTTATTTTTAGACATTTATTTCACACTTATCGTTGTAAAACAGCACATTTTTGAATGGCATGTAACATTTTTAAAACAATCACTCAACCTTCATTGTTTCACTGGATCTTTTGTTATTTGAATGATCTAAAATACAAAGCACTGACCATTTAAAGTGTGAGCCTGTACATACTGAAAGAGTTTCATACAGTTACAGTTCTACAGTGTTATTATGTGCCTAGATAGTCTTTAAAATAAACAGTTTACCCAAAAGTGAAATTTCTCTCATTATTTACTCACCCTCATGTCACCCCAGATGTATATGACTTCCTTTCTTCTGCTGAACACAAATTAAATTATACTTTTTAGATGAAGATTTTAGCTCTGTTGGTCCTTTCAATGCAAGTGAATGTGATCAGAACTCAGAAGGTACAAAAATCACATAAATGCAGCATAAAAGTAATCCAAACAACTCCAGTGGTTTAATCCATGTCTTCAGAACGAGATATGATAGGCGTATGTGAGAAACAGATCAACACAGAAGTTTTTCTTTACTATACATTTTCCTCCCAGCCCAGAAGGGGGCGATATGCGTATGTAAATCACCAAAAACAGAAGAAGAACTCTAAAAGAGCAGCTTATGAAAGTGAAAGTAGAGATTTATAGTAAAAAATGACTTAATTATTGATCTGTTTCTCAACACTTTTCATTTACTTGCATTGAATGGACCAACAGAGCTGAGATATTCTACTAAAGTCACATGGGGTAACCTCCTCGTGGTCGCTATAATGTGGTTTTCGCTCTTGGTGGGGCGTGTGGTGAGTTGTCGTGGTGGAGGATACCGCGGAGAATAGCGTGAAGCCTCCACACGCGCTACGTCTCCGCGGTAACGTGTTCAATGAGTCACGTGATAAGATGCGCGGATTGACGGTCTCAGACGCGGAGGCAACTGAGATTTGTCCTCCGCCACCCGGATTGAGGCGAGTCACTACGCCACCACGAGGACTTGGAGCGCATTGGGCGTTCCAAATTGGGCAGAAAATTTCGCCCAGCCTTATATGCCAAAATATAATAAAATGTAATTAATAAATAAGTAACATCACTGTGATTCTCCCCATTACAGTTAGTCAATATACTGCACATGTAAACAATGAAATACAGAGTCAAAAACGCATTTATGTTTGAGCCATCGTGTCAAAAAAGCCTTTTATGATGCCAGTCTAATAAATATGTTTAGGCATTATTTAAAAGGGGCATATGGCCGAATCCGTCTTGATGCTTCACTGTCTAGTCAGCGATTTGTATTTGATGGCACTGGTTTCAGAGGGTCTTCCAAGGCACCATAATCACATGTCTAATGATCAAAAACTGTTTCAAGTGAGCTTTAGACAACCAAACGAATTACTACTTTCACCCTCTCCATCAGATGCCATGTTTATTTTTTCAACCTACCAGCGAACTACCTGCGCAGAATTTGTGGATGCCTTCATGCCTTCATAAACAGCAATTCACAGCTTTCAGGTGCAGCATAAAGTCAAAGTTCAGTTTCTGTGTTATTTTCCCAGTTAATTTCACCAGATACACACAAATAGGACAGCTTGGCCTGAGAATGAGCCATCTACACTACACCAAAGCTGACTTTTTGATTGGTTTCTACTTTCAGAGCTCATTGTGTTTCTCTCAGTCTTTCATTCTTGAGTGACAGGTACCCGCTGATGCCACTCTACCCGCCAGAGAGTGACTCAGGCCATTTCACACACTCTCATTTTCTCCCATGTTCCTTCTCTCTTTCATTTTCACTTTATCATCAATGAAATGACCAGCCAATTCTCCATCTAAAAACAACACGGAGGAGCTAAACAGGGCTGGAGAGAGAGAGAGAGAGAGAGAGAGAGAGAGGGAGAGAGAGGGAGAGAGAGAGAGAGAGAGGGAGCGAGAGGGTGGAAGCACTCTAGAAATGGGCTTTCCTGGATGAAATTAAATATCCAGATCAATGGACCGAGCCCTTGACCTGAAAGAGACATAGAGTTGAGCACGTCTGTTTTAAGTGCAAAGTCTAAATTCAGTTCCTGCATTTGCAGTTTGGAGATATCACCAGAAGGGGATAATAAAGTTCACGGTCCCTTACCACACACTCCACAGTGTTAGCACCTTTTAGCACAATGTGTGGACTTTTCAGACGTTCCCTTACCAAACCCTCCACAGTGTTAGCACGTTTTAACACAATGTGGACTTTTCATACGCTCCCTTACCACACCCTCCACAGCGTTAGCACGTTTTAGCACAATGTGGACTTTTCATACGCTCCCTTACCACACCCTCCACAGTGTTAGCACGTTTTAGCACAATGTGGACTTTTCATACACTCCCTTACAACACCCTCCACAGTGTTAGCACCTTTTAGCACAATGTGTGGACTTTTCAGACGTTCCCTTACCAAACCCTCCACAGTGTTAGCACGTTTTAGCACAATGTGGACTTTTCATACGCTCCCTTACCACACCCTCCACAGTGTTAGCACGTTTTAACACAATGTGGACTTTTCATACGCTCCCTTACCACACCCTCCACAGCGTTAGCACGTTTTAGCACAATGTGGACTTTTCATACGCTCCCTTACCACACCCTCCACAGTGTTAGCACGTTTTAGCACAATGTGGACTTTTCATACCCTCCCTTACAACACCCTCCACAGTGTTAGCACGTTTTAGCACAATGTGGACTTTTCATACACTCCCTTACCACACCCTCCACAGTGTTAGCACGTTTTAGCACAATGTGGACTTTTAATACGCTCCCTTACCACACCCTCCACAGTGTTAGCACGTTTTAGCACAATGTGGACTTTTCATACGCTCCCTTACCACACCCTCCACAGTGTTAGCACATTTTAACACAATGTGGACTTTTCATACGCTCCCTTACCACACCCTCCACAGTGTTAGCACGTTTTAACACAATGTGGACTTTTCATATGCTCCCTTACCACACCCTCCACAGTGTTAGCACGTTTTAACACAATGTGTGGACTTTTCATACGCTCCCTTACCACATCCTCCACTGTGTTAGCACGTTTTAGCACAATGTGTGGACTTTTCAGACGGTCCCTTATCACACCCTCCACAGTGTTAGCACGTTTTAGCACAATGTCTGGACTTTTCAGACGTTCCCTTATCACACCCTCCATAGTGTTAGCACGTTTTATCACAATGTGGACTTTTCATACGCTCCCTTACCAAACCCTCCACAGTGTTAGCACGTTTTAGCACAATGTGTGGTCTTTTCAGACAGTCCCTTATCACACCCTCCACAGGATTAGCACGTTTTAGCACAATGTGTGGACTTTTCAGACAGTCCCTTACCACACCCTCCACAGTGTTAGCATGTTTTAGCACAATGTGTGGACTTCTCAGACGGTCCCTTAACTACCGTAGGCAAATTTTACAACTTATCACACATCTTTTTATCTTTAAATACGGGTCAATCCCATATTTACAGGACAGGTGGCAACCCTGACATTCAACAAGGACACATTTAATGCACAAAAGAACGTAAGTCCATATTTCTATTCTTCTAATTCATTGCATACTGTCCATTTACATTACCAACTTCTTATGAATGTGCTGTGTTCACTCACATCACAGGGAATGGACTATATAATAGGATGCAAATGGTGCAATAACTGGAGAAGAACCTCAGAATTTCATTGCACTTGACTCAGCCCATTAGCACTTTGTGAGAAAGCTTCATGGACAAGCGTAGTGACTTTGCACGTATCACTTATTGCATAGCTC